>NC_051211.1:15048133-15258133 GCF_015220715.1 Pygocentrus nattereri | reverse complement strand
AGCTTGGCAGTTTTGACTGGCAGGACAAATTAGCTGAAGAAATTCTGTCTCTAATAGCTGTGCAGTGGAGAACCATGGTGGCAGCAATGCAAACGAGGGAGGCAAGTACCTGTTAAAGAAAAAAAATATTGAAAAAAAAGTATTTAAATTTAATTAGTTGTGCCTTTCCAGCACAGTTCAGGTTGTTAGTGGGTGAGTGAACATGTTTCCTGGGAATATATATATATATATATATATATATATATATATATATATATATATAGAGAGAGAGAGAGAGAGAGGAGTGAAAAAGTATTTGCCCCTTCCTGCTTTCTTCTAATTTTTGCATAATTGTTTCAGATCATCAGACTGCTTTTAATATGAAACAAACATAACCAAGTAATCACAAAAGGCTGCTTTTAAATTATTTTATTTATTGAAGGAAAAATGTTTTTCAACCCTATTTGGCCCTATGTGAAAAAGTACCAGTTAACTTTTCAACCAGTTAACGAAATTCAATTGACTACTGGCTTCAGTTTCACTAGGCACACTCAGGCATGATTACTGCCAGCCCTGCTGAATCTAACCATCACTCAAATAGAACCTGTCTGGCAATGTGAAGCAAACTGAAAGGCCTCAAACAGCAACACATGATGCCACAGTCTAAAGATATTCAAATACAGATAGACAAAGTCATTAAAATCTCTGGAAAGCTACAAAGCCATTGCTAAGGCTCTGGGCCTCCAGCAAACCACAGCAAGAGCCATTATCCACAAATGGAGAATACTTGGAATAGTGTGAATTTTCCCAGGAGGGGCCGGCCCACCAAAATTTCACCAACAGCACAATGACCACTCATCCAAGAGGCCACAACAGAACCCAGATAAATATCTGAAGAGCTGCAGGCCTCACTTGCCCCAGTTAACCTCAGGGAAACAAACTCTTTTCCTCACTTTACAATAACATTATACATATACACATTTAAAGACAATAATAAGGTCAGCAACAAAGGGAATTTGGATAAGTGACTAAAGATCATTTACTTAGTCATACTATCTTTTAGTGGGCACATTTAAACCTCTTTATTATTCAGTATCAATTTTTTTAATGAAAATTAGCAGAAATATGTTCGTTGACTAGAAGCAACACAGGGCAACAGTGGAATGGATTTAGCCAATTACAAGCCAGATCTCACCACTTCAGGGAACATGGCTGTATGTCATTTCTTCCCATTGTCTCACAATATTGTCTCAAGGCAACATACTCCAAAAGGATCCCTGCACAATTTGTAAAAGTGTTTTGAATTTAATAACCAGGGCAGATTAATAATAATTCATAACCATTATGTATTATTTTAGAATTATATAATGTAATAATTAAAGAGCATTTTATGCAAAAAAGTGAGGTTATGAAATTACTTTCATAATGCATGCAGTAAAGGGTTAAGAATTCCATATTCTACAATAAGAAACACATTGGGCAAAAATGGCATGCCTGGAAAAGTTGCTAACCAAAGGCGCTAACCACTGCTGACCAGAAATACCACAAAGGGGTGAATGTGCCAAAAACATCTAAATGAAATTTTTGGAATGATATTTTATGGCCCGCGACCCTGACGGAGAAGCGGCTTAGCAAATGGATGGATGGATGGATGGATGGATGGATGGATGGATGGATGGATGGATGGATGGATGGATGGATGGATGGATGGATATTTTATGGACTGATGAGTCAAAGATGGAACTTTTTGAAAGACATTACATCTGGCATAATGTATTCCACCAAAGAACATCAAACCAACAGTCAAAACATGATGGTGGTAGTCTGATGGTCTGGGGCTGCTTTGCTTCTGCAGGACCTGGATGACTTGCCATAATTGATGGAATCATGAATTCTCCCACCAGCAACTCATTGACCTGACCTGTAAATCGCTCATACATGTTTAGCAGACTGAAGTTCATTGACAAACGGAAGCAGTTAGCGCCCAAGTAGGTCTTGTGTGGATCATACATTTAGTTGTTAACCCCTTAAAATCCCATGCTTATTACATACTAAGGCTTATTATTTAATAACTACAGGGACTTCAATGCAAACTGTACTCACGCATGAGAACATATTAAGCAGGTGATCATACTGGTCTGGTCCATCAGTGTATGTGCAGGTCTTCTATGTGAGCCCAAGCCGGCTCTGGCGTGACATCAACTTAAATGACTGGACCCAGGATTTCCCAGCAGAACATTAACCATACACACTCTCAACATCACACTCTTTCCAGCGGCTTGTCTCCTTCTTACAGTGCCAATAAACACACACGTACCCAACCTTCCATGTGATGTAAACGATTTTTTCAAGGTCCAGTTTCAAGGCCTTTATGAACTGAATTCAGTGTGTTAGATAATGGTAAACACTGATCTCTGGAGCACTATGGTCTGGAAGGTAGTGTCGTGATTAGATATGATGAGAAAAATTGCACTTTTATATCAAGCTGTTCTTGATGCAGGTGGTGCGAAACATTATAGAGAAATTAGATCGTGAGTCATGTGCAGCTCTTTTTGTTCAAGTGTGCTTAACTTATTTTTTTTACAGCTTCTTGTTAATATTCCTGCTAGCAGTGCCATTTACACTCTACTTGGGGGGGTGAGGAACTAATCAGCCTATGTAAATCGGCCTGGCTCTATCAGATCACTAAGTATTGAGATGGTCAGGACCTCAGCTCTTGCTGGCCCTGAACAACATTTTATTCCTATATTTCTACATGAGCTATCATACACTGATTGAACTAACAATTTTGAGAAAGTTCTCTTTAGAGAAACCCAGTCTCATCAGGCATAGATTATATGTAGCATGGACATGCATGCAGGCTTTTTATACACTGTGTTCAGTGAAGTGTGCCGTGTTTTCACACAGCATGACTGGGTTTGAATCAGGGCCCACCTCAGCTCTTACAGTATGGAGGAATAGACATTGTTAGAATAGTTGATAAAAATGTAGATGCTTTCTGAAACACTTTCCTCCTCAGACTCAAATCAGAGTTGGAAAGAAAGGGGGGCAGAGGGCACTTTCTATCTGAATTTCCATTACGCTTTCACCTCAGCGGTACACTGTGTGGAATTTAAATAGACTTGTACTTCTTGTTGTTATAAATCACTGCAGCAGTGCTAAGGATGCTCAGTTATGTCAGTGCCTTAGTCCTCATATACAGTTAGAATCATGCACATCTGTGCATATCACCATAAATATTTACATATTCTGTATAATCCACACACATATGACCCCAATAAAACACATGTACACCCATATACATCTGTATGTCCCCATAAAGACACATAGACCCACATATACACACACACACCACTGGACACATTTACACTTTGATGCGCATCCATTCAGTCATATGCAAAAGTTTGATCACCCCTGTCAAATTACATGGCGTGTTGATTCTCTAGGTGAAAATAAAACATCTTCTACAGGGAATACATTTAAGGTACCCCTGTCTGTATCTCTGTCTTTGTCATGTTTCCCTTCTTGTTTACCTTCCATCATGTGCTTATGTTTTGTTTCAGTTTCTTGCACAGCCCTGGTGGTCCCAGTTACTTACCCCTGCTCTTGTAATCCCTCTCAAGAGTGCCTTGTTCCTGACTTGTGTATAGATAGTGTATAGAAAACCCAGCAGAAACGTCCTGCAGCCACACTGTTGACAATCAGTCAACATAATGTGTATGAATGGCCAGTGCTGACTCTGGCTTTCAAATTCAGACATCAAGAAAAAGTTAGTTTGATCAGAGGTGCTGATCTGTACCAAGTCCCGATTATGCATTACTGACCACAATAACAAGTCCAGATATCTATGAACCACAAAATAAAAATAAAATAAATGTTGCATTTGCCTACAAATTGCAGGGGCTATATCACTAGAATAATTTATTTTGTGGAAGGATCAGCAATATTCTGTCTTTACCATAAACTACAACATCAAACATCATCATTATCACAAAAATAAGCTATAGCTATGTGTCTATGTTTGACAGGGTAAATCAGTGTTGACTTGTGATCTTTGTTGGTTGACCACTTCTGGGGAGCATAACAGTGGTCTTAAATTCATCTGTCTGACTGTGGATTGGTGGAGTCCAAACTCTTTAGAGATGGTTTTGTTGCCTTTTCTACCCTGATCAGCCTAAACAACTCTTCTTCTGAGGTCCTCCTTTGTTCATGCTATGACACACTTCCACAAACATGTATTGTGAAGTTCAGACTGTGACAGATCCCTGTTCTTTAAATAAACCAGGGTTGTCACTCACTCCTGATTGCCTTCCCATTGATTGAAAACACCTGACTTTAAGTTCGCTTTCATATTATCTGCTAATCCCAAAGGTTCACATACTTTTGCCACTCACAGATATGTAATACAATATTATTGTCCTCAATAAATGAATGACCAAGTCTAATATTTTTGTCTTATTTGTTTAATGTGGTTCTCTTAAGCTACTATTAGGACTTAATTTATGCAGAAATGTAGAAAATTCTGAAGGGCTCACAAGCTTTCAAGCACCACTGTAACTGTGAAGGAATACGATTCTTGATTATCATTCATACTTGACATGTCCATGATTTTGGTAGATCTGCCTTAAGTACAAAAAGATGGTTATTCAAGGCTTCTTTGGTAAAGAAAATTGTTCTGCATAGATCAATTAACACTCATTCTACCATTTACAGTACATTCTCCATCAACCTGAAGAAAAATTTCATAATGCAAAAAATCCTTTATCCATGCAAAATGTTCTTTGAATGGTCATGGGTCTGTATAGAACCATTTTTACTAAAGAACCATTGAAGAACCATCTTTTGTAAGTGTGTAGTACTAAACCTAATGAGGGAAAAGAAATGCATGACACTGTTAGCTTAACACTAAGACAACAAAGGAAATCCCATTGAGATGCTAGTAGAAATTATTATCATTCTGGTGGTAATTTGGTGAGTAAAAACTACATATAAAGCATTATTGCATTAAACAATGCTATGTTTTTTTTCCTTATAATATAACAAAAAATGGCAAAGCTCATAAAATTACTGCAGGATACAAGAGCACCTGAAAGTTCCTATCCTCTTTCAGCAGTGACAACAATAGCATACTCTAAGATCACTGGATTTCTTAGTGGATGATTTTTTGTCGCACTTATAATTAATTATAACTGACCACTCTTCACTTATTTCTTTAATAAACAGCCTATAAATACTCAAACACAAAACTGTACCTCTACAGTTCCTTTCCTAATCCAGCCTACTTTGACTCATCAGTACAAACATGTGCTTCATTATCCATATGAAGTGTATTAGCGCAGGGAGAACACTAAGCTGGAACACTAACGCTACATTAACACCTTGCAGTAAAGTGCATCCCAGATGGCTTTGTAGTGAGAGGCTTGTGTAAGAGCTTAATGGCTCTATTTAAATTGGATTAATATTATTATCAGCTCTGCCAAAGCACATCCCAAAGTGCTCAAAGATGAGCGGTGGCCAGTTTGCAGGTTAATGTAAATGGGCACAAATCACAAATTTTCAGTGACTAGCCTGAATAGGAAAACTGGAGTAGGAGTGAGAAATGTGATCGCATTGGGGACAATGAGGGCACCAGTGAAGCGGCCATCTTTAAAACGATACTTCTGCCAAAACATGCTGGGAGTCTGAAGTTTGTCTCTTTATTTTTTACACTATAGCTACAAGGCTAATATGACTAAGAAGTAGAGGTCATTTGGAACCCTATCAGTTAGCATTGTGCAGACTGAATGCTTAAATCATTACACACTTGCCTCAAATGGTGTTGTCAGGTAATCTCGAATAGATGTACTGGTAGGGTTTCTGACACTGTATGACAGACTGTTATCAATAAAAATGGACAAAAGTATCATCCATTATAATCAGATACCTCGGCTACTTTAAAGTGCACTCTTTACTGACATGGGAGGGCTCACACAGTTTGTAAACACTGATTATAGAATGGGGCACTTTAGAGTAGCTACAAGAGTCACTTTGCCCAATGCCAAATATGAGCTACAAGGTATGAAGCCCCCCAGCACTGGGTTGTGGAGCAGTAGATCTGTGATCCAGAACTATCATCCAACATCAGTACCTGACCTTACTAATGCTCTTGTGAATGCATTCAGATCCTCACAGCATGTTCCAACATTTTGTGTAAAGACTTTCCAGAACAGTAGAGGCTGGTACTGCAGCAAAGGAGGAACAGATTATATGTATTATAAGACATGATTTCAGAAGAAACACTGAGAACAGGTGTCCAAAAACTTTAGACATACAGTGTATGTTGTATTGCTAAAAACAATAGTAGCAGCTAATAAGTAGTCGCAGTTTTATTACTTTATTACTAGCTACTAACATTACTTACATAGTGGTTGGTTAGTGTAGTGGGTAACACCTCTGCCTTCTATGCTGTAGACTAGTGTTCAATACCCACCTGGGTAATCACCCTACACTATACCAATAAGAGTCCTTGGGCAAGACTCCTAACACCACCTTGGCCTACCTGTGTAAACTGATCAAATTGTAAGTCGCTCTGGATAAGCGTCTGCCAAATGTTGTAAATGTAAACTAACATTAGCTTTGTAACTAAGTGTCTTGGACAACTGTAAAAAAATTAACAACTAGATCATATTTGAGGCTGATTAGTGCTTTACAGCATTTTTCTCCAGTCAGTGTAGTACAGCACAGTGCACTCTACAAAAGATCTTTAGTAAAGATCCATGAACACTCAAAGAACCCTTTGCATAATTAAATGGCTCTTTGCATCATGAAGACATTCTTCAGATTGATGGAGAACATGCTGTAGATGCTTCTATATAGAACCACTGAACCATTGAAAAGGGTTTTATATATCACCCAAAAGGGGTCTTCTATTTTTACACAGCTTGACATCTTAACAATAGAAGAATCCTTTTGGGTGCTATATAGAACACTTTTCAAAAAGGTTCTATATAGAAACATCTACAGCACATTCTTCATCATTATGAAGAACACATTCATCATGCAAAGAACTAATGCAAATAGTTCTTTTCTACACTTTCAAGAACCCTTGAAGAACCATTCTTTTAAGAGTGTACAGTTAAAAATCCAAGCCCAGAACTGTTGGTCACATAGTTTCTCACATGACACTAATGTCAACGGATGATGCCTTATTAAACACGTCTTATGCTTATAAAGAAGCAGGACATACTTCTTATGGGCTGGGTTAATGAATTTGATTGACGAGTAGGTGTACATGAGAGATTTTAGAGAACATCAATAACTGAGGTGAGGGAAATGGACATATATAATCTTAAATAGGAAAACAATGAAAAAAGCAAAAATACAATTGTTAGGAATCTACCAAAAGCTTCTCCGGTAATAGAGAGGTCATCCTCCATGCTGACTCATCATCTGTCGATGATTTGACAAGGATGCTTTATATGTGCACTGTATGGGAGTGGCACTTTTCAGCTTCTCCACAGACAACACTGAAAGGAAGCCCAGCTGAAGCATGGTTGAGGGTGAAAAGGTATCTTCAGAGCACCCGTTATTCTCCTTTTAGTTTCAGATCAGAGTCACAGAGTCTTTTTTTTTAGAAATGGCTTGAGTGGTATATGATAAATCTGTGAAGATTGCAACCCATTATTGGTCTGTATTACTTCTAGCTCCATCCATACATCTCAGATTGGTATGCTACCTCAGCAAGAAGAGGAACTAAATGAAGCACATGTACTTAATATGGTTTTATTCATTTGCTGGTGCACTGCTTGGTGGAAAAAAACATTGTTAGTTGCAGTATAGCTGTGTGTATGTGCTGCTCTGACATGCAGCTCTTACTGTAGGAGGAGCTCTGTGACCTATAGCTGCCTTGACACTGATCTACATTGCCACTATGTGGGAAGGAACATTGTGGATGTGTGTGTGTGTGCGTGTGTGTGTTAGTAAACTAAAGATAAATTTCTTTATTTATTTCTGAGTATGTGCGTAAGTGAAAGTACAACTATTGGTGTAGTTATATGTATAACTTTAGGTATTTGGGTATTGTATTTTTTTTTTCAGGATGGGATGCAGCATAAAATGGTAGTGCATGGTATGAGCACGATCACATTTGTGTGTGTGCGTGTGTGTGTGTGTGTGTTTACCATTAAACTGGACCTTCTAACCTCATACACCACACTATTAGAGGAGCCACTTATTGAACATGAATAATTATCTTCCTAGAGAGAGAGAGAGAGAGAGAGAGAGAGAGAGAGAGAGAGAGAGAGAGAGAGAGAGAGAGAGTGGGCAAGAGAGAGACCGAAAGAAAAGAAAGAAAAACCAAAGAGAGAATAGAAAGTACAAAAGAGGTTGAGAGAGAACAAGAGAGACGTGACCCACCCATTATAAAAGAGAGAGAGAGAGAAAGAGAAAACAAAGAAAGAGGAGAGAGAGGGAGCAAAAGAAAAGGAGAAAAGAGGCAGAGAGAGATTAAGAAACAGTAAAAGACAGCTACGGCGAGTAATACAGAGAGAGTGTCTGTATGTGTGAGAGGGAGAGAGAGAGAGGTTTGGTCTAACCTGTATTATTTTTATTCCCTCATTCAAACATAATTACTCTCTCTCTATAGAACACACACCATCAATCTGACACCGGCCACTAGCTGCTCCATTCATACAGTATTACATCACCAAGACCCACGTACTCTCTATGTTTGTGTGTGTGTGTGTGTGTGTGCGTGTGTGTGTACATTCTCCTCTTTTCCCCCAGTCATTCACTATTACATCACAAAACCATGACAGAAATCTTTTAAGTCTGCTTGATGTGTAAGTGGCAGTAAATGGTCACTCTTCTAATCACACCTGCTCATTATACTGTATTAAGGTACATTTTAAAAAATCATGCGCTGAATTGACTTGACTCAAATGTGTACATAATTTCCACATGAATAAATTATATTAATGCTCTTTTGTCAAAAGTGACTATTATGTTATTTTCTCAGATTTGTCTCTATTTTATAATTATAAACTTCATATATAATAACTATGAAAATCTGGATAGTAAATACAATGTGCTACATTTGCGTTTTAGGCAGGCCAACATTTTGGGGGGCATGGACTCAAGAAAAAAGAATAACATAAACATGAACTATATTTAATTTAGTGACACTGTAAACACTGTAAGAGATCTTTGTAAGGCAGCCTACAATAAAAGCCTTATTGCTACAGCAGAAATTCAAACTCTAGTCTCTCACATATTAGCTATGTTACTCACTACGCTATCACACTACTATAAACTAGTGAGTTATTAGCACCTTTTACTACTGACATTATGTTTGGTTGTTGTTCAAAATAACCACATCATGCTTAAAGAGTTTATCAGTGTTTTATTAGCTGTATTTCCAGCACTATACATCGATGACAGGTTGGGATTGCTACCATGATATCTGGTCACTAAGGTGGTCAGTACTTCAGGAAAAAGTTCTTTAAGGAAAAACTAAGCTGAGCATCACTGAAGTAGATTTTGAAAAATGGCTAAATACAACACTGTTGTTATACACATTGACCCAGATGGCACTTGTACAGTGCCAGGGTAAAAGGCAAAGGCTCAAGCCCTCATGGGGGTCTATCCATGTACCTGACTGTAGACATTGTGACCCCTGTTTTCTCTTAGCACCCTTATAAAGTCGGTAAGTTTCTCTACAGTGCATCATTTCACATTGCACTACTCTGAATGACTTTGCTCACATCTCTAATTGGTTGATGCAGTGGTATTCCTCTTTAAAACATACAAAATAATGCTGTTGTTATATATTTTATTCACACAGAAATTATGCACACATTTGAATCAAGTCAGTTTGATGCATAAGGCTCACTTTTCATAGTGAAACTTTCATGCAACTTTAGTTTCTTGGATTACATGTAACTAGGTTGCATTTGAGTTGCATAAAATGCCCTGCAACACATTTAAAACTCAGCCGTAATAGATACTAATGGAAATGTCTCAGTGGATACTCAGGAAGTGTACTAATGCAATTCTCTCGGCCTCACCAAACAGTTTTCATGGAACAGACTAAAACACAGATAATGTGTCCCACGATCACATTGAATTACATACTTTCAAACCATTGAGCTCACTGGATCAGAGGACAAGAAAACAAAACAGATGAGTGTTCAATGGATGGTTGAACAGAATGTGAAAATGTGTAACCGTGCAACTTTGTTGTTGAATTGCTTCATGTAAGTCACTCAGAAACGGCATTGCAGGCAGCTCATACAATAACATGCAACTAGTTACATGGATGTTTCACAGTGAAAAGCCAGCCTTACTAAGCATTCATGTGACTTTAAAACCCACATGAAACTAAGTTGCACATGAGTTGCATAATAGAAAGCATCCTGGAGCTCATTTGAATCTTGGCTACAACCGTGCACGGGTCGCAACTTCATGAAATAGCCCATTAAAATGTAGATAACCCCTCATGTGTTCTTGCCGAACGACACACTTTCAAACTACTGATTTCACCAGATCAAGAAGAGGAAACAGAAGCTTGTTCCACCTTATATTATTCTTCAGCCTGCTGTTATCATTGTTCATTTTCTCCTCTCTTGATGTCTCCTAATTTTACACTTAGCTTAGATTTTTTTGGGATCCAAAGGATGAAGTAATAACAAAAGTGGAGACCAAGGTTCGAATTTCTAGAAAAGGATGAGCGAGACATCAAATACACTCATAATGACTATTAAAACATTTCTAAGGCTTAATGTACATCCAACAGATAAAAACACAAATATATGTAAAGACCTCTTGATAGACAGATAGATAAAACACAGATACACTTATCAGGCACAACATTATGGCCTTGTTTCTATGCTCTTCATCCATTTTATCAGCTCCACTTATTATATAGGTGCATTATATAGGGCATCTTTCTATGCCCCCTTTTACCCTGTTCTTCAGTGGTTAAGACCCCCATGGACCCTCACAGAGCAGGTACTATTTGGGTGGTGGATCATTCTCAGCACTTTCGGTAACACTGATGTGGTGGTAGTGTGTTAGTGTGTGTTGCGCTGGTACGAGAGGATCAGGCACAGCAGTGTTGCTGGAGTTTTTAAACACTGTGTCCACTCACTGTCCACTTTGTTAGACACTCCTACCTTGTCAGTCCACCTTGTAGATGTAAACGCAGAGATGGTAGCATATCTGTGGCTGCACTGTTTATGTTGGTCATCCTCTAGTCCTTCATCAGTGGTCACAGGAAGGTTGCTGCCCACAGGATGCTGTTGACTGGATGTTTTTGGTTGGGGGACTATTCTCAGTCCAGCAGAGACACTTAGGTGTTTAAAAACTCCAGCAGTACTGCTCTGTCTGATCCAATCAGATCAGCACAACACACGCTAACACTCCACCACCATATCAGTGTTACTGCAGTGCTGAGAATGATCCATCACCCCGATAGTACCTGCTCTGGGAGGGTCCATGGGAGTCCTGGTCACAGTAACAGGGTAAAAGGGGGGTTAACAAAGTATGCAGAGAAACAGACGGACTACAGTCTGTAACTGTAGAACTACAAAGTGCTCCTATATAGTAATAATAGCTCCTATATAGCTGATACAATGGACAATGAGCATAGAAACAAGGAGGTGGTCATAATGTTATACCTGATCAGTGTATGTAAATAACACTTTTAAGAGAGTAACTTTACGGCAATATATAAAACCTTCTGAGCTGCTGATTTGGTTAATCGTCATGCATCCAACTTTTGTATGTAAATTGCTTTGGTTAACGGTCAAGTTGGGCAGAAATGATTGAGTGCGGGCAACTAGTTGCATGAAAGTTGCATTTAGAAAGGCAGACTTGCTGTTTTCAGGGAAACCACTGAGCCAAGCTGCATCAGAAACACTCCTTTTGTAATCTGTGTATCATCACTGCAGTTTCTTGTCATGACTCAGGTGGTCCTTGAAGCAGAGCAGATTCTCTTGGGCAGCAAAAAAAATTACACAACACTCAAAATTCTCCAAAAACCAATTACACACCCTGGCTGTGTGGAAAAGTGTCACTAGAGAAAGTAGGAGTGTCTTGTAAAGCATTTCCTGGGATATAGGAAATGACACACACTCAGTAAATGGCATGCAGGAAGTTGCAGCTTTCACCAGTGATAACAGTAGCTTGATGAAGTTTTATAAGAAATATTTCTCAGTCACAGCTGAAACAGTCTGTATAACATCAATTTTGTGAATCCTTTACTCTTCCAGATGAAGCTGCCCAGCTCTGTTATATGACCAATGAGACCACCAGAATGTAGTCTAGGAAGGTATATTGATGTGTAGGCTGCTATATTTAGCATATTCATTTGTAGAAAGTTTGTCAGAAAGATGATATAAGCAAATTAATAAGCAAATTCTGTTAGAATTTATGCTAGCAGCCACAAAACGAGTGTATTTGCTCATATTTTCACCCGAAACAGAGAAAAATAAAGGTGCTATTTAATTCTGGTTCTATATAAATGTGAGATGGGAGTGTGTTTAGCTACCTAATTAGCCTGGTTGGCTGCTTTAGGGTGACATAAAATGACCAAAAAGACTGTTAGATTATTCACTGTGATTATTATTTATGTTTCCAGCTGTCTCAGCCATTGGAAAATGAACTGGAGAACCATAGGTTCATTTGGCTCATCGGTTCTTCAAAGTTCTTTAGTAAAGAAAATGTTTCTATATATAAAAAAAAACAAAAACAAAAGAACCATTAGCATGATTTAAGGGTTCTTTGCATTTTTAAGATTTTCAGATTCATGGAGAATGTGCTGTAGATGGTTAGGTTCTGCATTGCACCAAAAAATGGCTAGAATGTCAAGTCTGTAACAATAGAAGAACACGTTTGGTGCTATATAGAACCCTTTTCAAAAAGATTCTACATAGAACCATATAAAACACACGCTCCATCGATCTGAAGAACCCGTTCATGAGGCAAAGAGTCCTTTAATAATTCAAAGGGTTCTTTGTGTTCATGGTTCTATACAGTTCTATCTGAAGTTTTTGAATGTTCATTGGCAAAATACCCTTATAAAGTGGACACTTCTTTATTAAACCGTGCAGTTACATGTGCAGGTACATAATTATAGGACAAAAATCAACCCCCAAAGCCACAAAATTCTCAATAATGAGTTTTGCTGAAGGGCGGCACAGTGGCGTGGTGGGTAGCGCTGTCGCCTCACAGCGAGGAGGGCCTGGGTTCGATTCCCCGGCCGGGCGGCCAGGGTCCTCTCTGTGTGGAGTTTGCATGTTCTCCCCGTGTCTGCGTGGGTTTCCTCCGGGTTCTCCGGTTTCCCCCCACAGTCCAAAGACATGCAGTCAGGCCAATTGGACATGCTAAATTACCCCTGGGTGTGAGTGACTGTCTGTGTCTGTCTGCCCTGCGATGGACTGGCGACCTGTCCAGGGTGTATCCTGCCTTCCGCCCGAAGATCCTGCCTTCCCCCCGCGACCCTGATGGAGAAGCGGCTTAGAAAATGGATGGATGGAGTTTTGATGAAGCTATTTTTACAGTATCTTGGTCAAATCACTCTCAGGATGAGGACAAAGCCCTGTTGTCGCAGTGTAGCTACCAGAAGCAAGTTCTTTTCTGCTGTGATGTAACACTGATTTGTCCATAACAATAAAATATATATGAACAGTAAACAATAAATAATTGCAGTAACACCTCATTAGACATGTGACAAAAAAAAGACTTGAACTTGTAACAGAATATAAATTAAACATTAATGCAATTGATTATACTGTGTAACTATGTAATTACATTCAAATAATATAAACGTAACAAGAAACAAGCTTAAAAGGAAATAAAAATTAATGACAGAAATGAGTTGCTGTAGTAATTGCATCTTGTTTAATCTCATTGTTATTTCTGCATTATTTCAATCTAAGTCATTATAAGCCACATAATTATGTGATGATATTTAAACAATACAATGAATACATTAACAGTAAATGAGTAATCTCAACAGTAACATATCAAACCTGTGCCTAAAATGGGAAAAAATTGACAGATAATTAACTCATAATATAATTAATCATGTATTACATTTAAATAATACAGTAATAACTTTTGACTGTAATAAGGCAGACATGCAGGCTTGAACTTCATTAAAAAAACTGAAATTTAATGTAAATTTCATTCATGATATACTATGTAATGAACTATGTATAATAATAATATACAATTATTATACATAATAATAATAATAATGATTGACCAATAATAATACTAATAAGTAATTACAGTAATAACACATTAGACATGGGAGGGTTAAGAGGGAAGATGCAGCTCCAGTTAAACGGAATCGTCTGTGACGCAGCGATTTTTTGGAGTACAGTATTTTTCACAGCTTTGAAAGACTTTTACACAGCACAGTTTTTGTGCAGAGTGATTTACTGTCAAGGCGTGAGTTTGGGAGCTGAGTTTTGCAGGACTACGTCATTCTGCGGTGCTTTACAGGTGCTCTTTTTTGTGGGGGGTCAGATGAGGACACGGCCAGCTCAGGAATGCTTGAAGAAGGAAATCTGTCAGAGTGGAGCCATCTAGTGGCATGATGTGCAATTTCAGAGTTTGGGGATCAATTAGAAGGAGCTGAACACTGAAAGAAGAAACACTTCATTAACCTTTTACGCTAAGCCATGAGTTTGAAATGAACACACACGCCATCAAATCATACGCTGACCTCATACATGTGAAAAGGAAACTGGTCTATATGCTTAAAGGGCCCATATCAGGGAAAACATGGTTAAAGTCTTTAAATGCACCATTCACTCCTCAGTCTATACAGTATATATGGACTACTGAATGATGCTCAGTGCAGGGTGTTAATCAGAGTTGAGGTCTTAAAGGCACAGAGGCTCGTAAAAGCATGTTTTATTTTAAGACATACTTAAATGCTCATGTAAATAAATGAATTATGACTGTTTTTGGCACATAAAGCTGCACAAACCTCAAAGGGATAATACATATATATATAGGATGTGAGGTCTTTAAAATGATATACTGGGAGGTGAAAGCATCTTAAATATAAGACATGTGTCTGAAATGTCTCATTATTCTCAAACTATATAACTTACATATTACACAGTGAAAGATGTGGGCAACATATTTCAAATGGGTCATTCTGGGATTGTCATGAGTGTGTTATAAGATCAGCCAACCTATTTTATAGCCAATAAAATGATCTTACTGTGTTTATGAAATTCCCCCAACCATTATTACTTGAAACTTGAATATTTGTGGAATAAAATGTAGAAATTGGTTAAATTATCTCATTACCATAACATTCCTATAATGACAAACATTAAACAAATTGCCTAAATTAAAAAGATTTCCTTTTTTCCATGTAATAAGTTATGTAGTTATGATAGTGAGGAATTGAGAGTGGACTCTTCACTCTTTAAAAAGATGGTTCTTCAAGGGTTCTTGGGTACTATAGAATTGTGAACCCTCAAAGAACCATTTGCGTGCTTAGACGGTTCTTTAGATGGTTCTTCAGATTGTTGGAGAACCTGTTTTATATGGTACCAAAAGCCCCAAATCACTGGAAACGGATCTTCTGTTGTCATAAGCTTGACATTGTAACAGAAAAAACATTTTTGTGCTATATAGAACTCTTGTTTTCAACAAGGTTCTATACAGAACCATATACAACACATTCTCCATCAATCCAAAGAACATTTACAACATGCAAATTTTAACATGCAAATGGTTCTTTGAGTGTTCATGGCTATACAGACCAAAAGACCCCTTAAAGAGTCATCATTTTAAGATAGTAGATTAAGTTTAGTCTTAGACTAAATTGCTATAGCATCAGTAAATCCCTAGCTTAGATTCAATCTGGGTCTTGGAAAGTGACTATTAGTTTAACGGCTTAATCAGTGGGATTTACTGTGAGTTAGGTCTGTTAAGTGTGGTTGCTTCAGCAGATAAAGACGATTTCATCAGATAAAGAACGAGTTAAAAATGCTGAAGTTTAGGCCACTGATGTACACCAGCCAGTAGGTGGCAGTAGCAGCCTCTGTTGGAGTGAGTGGTTTTAACGTAAAGGGCTCAAAACCTCTCACTTTATAAGACGCAGTGTGTTCTGCTCTGTCTATGTATTTACATTAAAGAGGGAAAAAGCCTCAGTAGATTAGGCCGAGCTGCCACGCTGAAGTGTTTAGGCCATTTGCGAGGAGCAGCAGTGCTGTGGATTTGAGTGTTTCTCCATTATTCTCCAATTACCTGCATTAGAGTGAATCCCTCCAGACCCACACTGTGCTTAATTTCATCAGCGGGAAATTGATCAGGATATAAAAACTGCTTTTGGGAAATGTTCCTGAGGGCACAACACACAAGAACAGCAGAGATTTTTATTAAGCTGGTGGAAATAATGTGAATGTGAGAGAAGAGAGAGAGAGACTGTATGTGCTTAATGCAGGTTCATTTTTCATTAAGACAATGCCTGAGTTTAGTTTGGTGTGTAACTTTCTCAGCAGGGAAATCAACACACTGGGATCGTCGCCATAGTAACCTAACAGTGTGACCGACTGGCTTTATGGAATAAGAGATCTGATGTATTTAGACAGAAACTGTGTTCACATTCAACTTAAAATAGTCCAGAATTAAAGCCGAGAGACTGTAACCAGACTGTAACACTGAGAATTAACACTGCTTATTTATAACTGCACAGATAATGAAACCCGTCTGTGTCTTTCTGTCTTCCTCACTATGTCCTCTTTTTCTTCTCCCTCTTTCTGTTTCTCTCATTCAATCTGTATATTAATGTCACTCTTTCACTTTGTTTCTTCCTCTCTCTCTCTTTCTTTCTCTCTCTCTCTCTCTCTCACCCCCTCTCTTTAATATTCTCTACCTCATACCCTCACTCTTTCTTTCTCTATCGTTCCTTCTCCGTCTCTCTTTATTATTATTTATCCACTCTTTCTATCTCTCACCCTTCTCTCACTCTTTCTTTCTCATTCCTTGTACTCTCCTTCTCTATCCTTCTTTCTCCTCGCTCTCTCTCTTCCTATTATTCCTCCTTCCCTCTTTCTTTCTCTCTTGCTCTCTCTCTCTTACCCTTCTCTGACACTTTATCAGGCTTTCTCCTTCTCTCTTTATTTTTCTTTATCCACTCTCTCTTTCTCTCTCTCACATTTCTCTCACTCTTTCTTTTATGTCTTTCTTTCTTTCATTCTTTCTATCTCATTCTTTCTCCTACTGTCTTTCTCTGTCGTTCTTTCTCCTCACTCTCTCTCTCTTCCTATTATTCCTCCTTCCCTCTTTCTTTCTCTCTTGCTCTCTCTCTCACCCTTCTCTAACACTTTCTCTATCAGTCTATCTCCGCCTCTCTTTCCCTCTCTCCCTCTCTCTGACTCTCCCCTTTATCATTCCTTTGTTCCTTCCCCTCCTCTCTCTCTCTTTCTCTCACATTCTCCCTCTTTTTATCATTCTCTCCCTCACTCCTCTCTCACTCTTTCTGTCTTTATCATTCTTTCTTCTTTCTCCATCTCTTTTGTTCACTATAATTCTCTTTCTCACTCTCTCTCTTTCTTTCCTTTCAACTCAATCATTCTTTATCCCTCCTCTTTCTTTCTCTGTTCTTTTCTCTCTCTCGCTCTCTCTTTCTCTCTCTGTCTCATTCTGTCTCTCTGTCTCTCTCTGTCTCTCTCTGTCTCTCTCTCTCTCTCTGTCATGATAGTTCATGAAATGCTGAGTTGACTGACCTGTATTATTATGAAAAACTTCTCTCTCTTTTTCTCTCTCTCTCTCTCATTCTATCTTGTTCTCTCTCTCACTCTCCTTTATCTTCTCTTCCTCTCTCCAGTGGCTAATGATGACTATCAGAGCTGGGCCATATGTAAAAACGCCATCAAGGACAAGAAAAAAAAAAACATGGTTACTAATGTCTGCTAGCACACCTGTGAGATTCTAGTGGTATTTTAGCAATAAGTTAAGGATGATTCATAAATAGTGTAACAGGTGTATTAACATATATTTTTATATTTTATAGAGCTGCTGCTGTTTTCTGTTCATACCGTATGACAATCTGACACATTAGGCCTTCACTTAAGGTTCTGAAGTCCTAACCAATGGGACAGCTCACTTTACTGTGTCTAATTAGATACTACAGAGAAAAAATCTGATTGATTTTCAACTAGGAGTTGAGTGAAAATTACTGTTTCCAACAAATAAGAAGAGTACATTTTTAATAGAGCAAGCATAATGAGTCTATAAAATAAAAATAAAATTACAGACCTGTATTTTTTATCTTTCAGAAATGATTAGGTCTAAAATGCCACAAAGTTTCCTCTCTCTCTTTCTCTCTCTCTCTCTCTCTCTCTCTCTCTCTCTCTCTTTCTCTCTCTCTCTCTCTCTCTCTCTCTCTCTCTTTCTCTCTCTCTCTCTCTCTCTCTCTCTCTCTCTGTCTCTTTACCTCGCTTTATCTCTCTTTCTGATGATGATGATGGTGGTGGTGATAGTGAATGATGTTGATGATGATAATGATGGTGATGATGGTAACGATGATGATGATGTTCACAATGATGATGATGGTGACGATGATGATATGTAGAGTGAAAGAGTATTTATTGGTGTTGTTCTGTTGGTCCTACAGTGTTTGTGTTTTGGTTCTAATCGTTTTTGCATTGATCTCTGTGTTTTGTTGTGGTTGCTTCTTTTCTGTCCTCCACTCACTGAGTAAGTACCACCATTTCTCTCTTCCTCCGTTGTGTCTCTCTCTCCTTCACACATCATCCCTTATCCTCGCTCTGTCGCTCCTCATTGGGGTCAAGAACAAGGAAAAAAAAACACAAAAGAATGAACAGCTCAGTGAGATCTGTAGCTTTTTCTCTTCCCACTTACCTCTATAATAACACTGAACACATCACCAAACTTCTCCTCTCTTTTCTTCTCCTCTTTTCTTCTCCTCTCTTCTCTTCTCTTCTTTTCTCCTCTCTTCTCCTCTTTTCTCTTTTCTTCTCCTCTCTTCTCTTCTCTTCTCTTCTCCTCTATTCTCCTCTCCTCTCCTCCTCTCCTCTCCTCTTCTCTTCTCCTCTCTTTTCTACTCCTCTCTTCTCTTCTTTTCTCTTCTCCTCTCTTCTCCTCTCCTCTCCTCTCCTCTTCTCCTCTCTTTTCTTCTCCTCTCTTCTGCTCTCTTCATGTGTATGTTTGAGTGTGTGCGTGCGTGTGTGTGTACTGCTTTCACATTATCTGTAACATACCTATTGTATTGAATATGTATTGAATACATATTGTATTCAGAATTTTATTATATTCTACTCTATAAAGTTGAGTTTTGTGGGTTTCGTCAGACTTTTCTGGCCCTAATATGACTGTTCTGGGCAATTCTGACCCTGATTGGGCTGTTCTGGCTGTAGTTGGGCTGTTTTCAGTCTCAATAAATAAATTGGTCCAATTACTGTTTTAGGCTTGCCCTGGTTGAGCTGCTTCTGGACTGTTCTGACCCTGGATGGGCTGTACTGGCCCTGCTGAGACTGCTCCAGACTTTTCTCAGCTGTTCTGACCCTGCCTACTGCTGTTATGGCATTGGCTGCTTTGGCATTCCTGACCCTGTTCTGGCCGTTTATAGGCTGTTCTGGGCTGCTCTGGCCCAGTTTGAACAGAACAGAATGTTTTTGTCTAGCCAGTGCAAGAACTTTATCTTTCACCTCATCAGGTACAGCAACCACAATACAACACCAACACAAGATCACAACAATGCAGAACACTATAGGATACTGTAGTGTTAACATGCAGCAGTTGATACTGACTGGCCAGCATCTGTCTTTTTTACTGATGTACTGCCTTACATAGCTTACCTTCTCTTACAATACATCCCTCGCACACTCACTCAAAGACTCTGTGTATCTCTCTCAGCAATAGCCCTGGTCCACTGGTTCCATTCACTATAAGTGGTAATGCGGTAATGTGCTTTTACTGCTTCATCAGTGTCTCTTGGAGGGTAAATATGTCAGAGCAGAGGCTGATTTAAACCCGGCCACAAATGGAGCTCTAAACGAAAGCCCATATTGATAAATGTCTGACATTATTCTACAGAGCCGCAAAGCTGTGAAATATGATTGGGATAATGTCATTTAGAATTAAACCGTTAACCTGGACAGTCATGACATTTAATAGTGCTATGGATTGAGGGGAAAAAAGCCAGTGTCTGCTAAACGTAGTGGTTATCACGTGTCTTAATGGCTTCATAATGGCTTTAGCTTTGCTATCAGCCTGAAATGGTAGAGACTGCTTTATGATCCCCATTTGGGAGCTTGTCACTGTAAAAAAAAAAACTTTTTTACGAACACGTTCATCCTGGTGTAGCTGGATGTCCTGTAATTTAGCGTGGCTTGATTCTTCATTTATACAGTAATTCTCGTAAATCGTGGCTGTCTCGAATTCCCAGCACAGCACTGCCTTCCCCAGCATGTTTTTGGTAGTTGAACATGCTATCATAGTTGGGACCTTTGAAATGGGAAATACTGCTGTCTTTTATTTGGGTAGAAAAACACACTTTAACATACTTTAAAAGAACAATCCCTGAAATGTTCATGCATTTAACAGTTTCTCAAAAGTAGTGCTGTAGAATTAGTGTGTGGTCTCAGACTCTTTACTCAAGGGATCAGATTGATAAAAGTTGGCAGTAACAGTGTCACACCATGCAATAAGAGCTATTGATAAAGTCACCATGGCAGTAATTAGAGCACACTTATGTCTTTTTACATGGCGGTGTTTTCAACAGTGTTTTAGACATAAGCCACTCAAAATCCAAGTATAAATGAGGTCATAAATGAGGTGATAAAGACCTGCAAAGTGAAGCTCCATTGGGCTGCCAAAAGAAACGAAAATAATTCTCAGAAACTACAAATTTGAAGGGAAAAATTTAAGCCCTTTTTCCAACTCATTCAAATTTTTTTACAGTAGAACTTTGACTAATAATTTCAACTTTTTTGTTGTTGTTACAATTAAAAATGAAGCCCTTAAAATCCAGGTTAATTTCACACAAAGTCTTTATATTCAGTAATTACAGGGACTTCAATGCAAACTAATGGAGTCATTCTTAGGTTCTAGAAGTGTGTAATAAAACTTTGGGTCTGCCAGGAGGCCCATGGCTTGTTAAGGGGTTAAAGTATTTGACCGTACTTTTCCAAAATTAAGCAGCTTTAGCCTGAAGTACTCTGTCCCATATTTTAGCCAAAAGGTGATCCTGATGTTTACCCTAGTGTCCCTGTACCCTAGCCTGGTGTTTCCCAAGTGGTTGCTCAGGTATTACGAGGAAGCTGCTGTGGTCCCAGGTGGTGTGTCTGTACATATAAATGTATGTATGTATATGTATATATACACATATATATATATATGTGTGTGCTAGCATGTATGTCAGTCTATAAGTAATGTCCATAAGGGGCGATGTGAGAGATGAAATCATTTGTGAAATCATTTGTGGCGGTTAGATGTGGCAGAATTTTTGCTATTCTTCTGTTATACAAGTTTTAAGCAGTACACAGCCCTCACTGTCCTATTTTGAGCTTCAGTGGGAGACTGCAAGCAGGCCAGTCTAGCACCTGCATTCTCTGTTTAAATAGCTATGCTGTTTTGCCATGTGTAGAAAAAAATAAGCATGGACGTCCCTGAAAAAATGTCTAAAAGGCAACATATGTCACTCCAGCAATGCCTTCAGTGTTAATGGTGCTTTTACATGACAGACTCTGACTTTTGAACTTTACACTTGTAACAATCTTGATGGTCCTTTTCTTCTTTGGCCCAGAGAACACAATGTCCATTATTTCCATAAAAAGTCTGAAAAGTTGACTTATCAGAACAAAATATATTTCCACAGAGCAGCAGTCCATTTCAGACGAGACTGAGCTCAAAGAAATCAGCTGAGTTTCTGGACGTTAGTGGATGCAATGATGGACAGTGTTTATTGACAATGTTTTTGCAAAGTCTTGTCAAGGCTATGTGTGATATCCATCAGAGAAACTTGTTTTTCATACAGAGACTTCTGAGGGGTTGACGGTCAAGGGCATTTTTTTGTTGTTTTTGGCCTTGTCTTTTACACGTGGAAATTTCTCTGGTTTCTGTGAATCTTTTGATGACATAGAGGGTGAAGTACATAAAATCCTTGCAGTCCCTGACTGTGGAAAGTTATTTTTTAAACTATTGAATTTTTTGCTGACACATTATTGCAAAGTGTTGAGCCTTGACCCATCCTTTCTCTTAAAGGACTAGGCCTTTTCTGGGTGCTTCTTTTCTATCCAACCATAATTGCTTCACCTGGTTAATATGTTTTTTGAACAATTCTGATTGGCCATCATTCTCCAATATCATCCTAAGTTTTATTTCATAAATTTGTTCCTGAGAAAGGTCCTAAGCAAATCTATGTTAGATTCATGATGTGTTCTTAAACCTCAGAAATGTTGACACTTTTGTGCTCCTGAGTGTATGTAGATATTCTATTCTTACCTAAGAACAAATCCCAGATAAGAAAGCATTGGTGAATATCAGGATCTTTGTAAAAACTGCATATGCATATGTGGATTTTAACAAAAAAAAAAAAAACTTCTTCTTAAGAAAGGTTGGTAAACAAGGCCCAGTGTTTCTGGTCTTAAGTTGCCCCTGTCCCAACTTTTTTGGAAGATGTTACAGGTATCAATTTAAAAAATGAATGTATGTTCACAGAAAGTAATGAAGTTCATAAGATAAAACTTTACATATCTTGTCTTTGCACTGGTTTTTAATTTAAATACAGGTCAAGGTGGATTTAAAAATCACTGCTCTCTGTTTTTATTTTCATTTTATCTACTGTCCCAACTTTTTTTAAAATCTTCCCACTCTAATAACTTTGTAATTCACCCAGTGCACCCAGTCACACATTTTCATTGCAGTGTTTAATGAAATTTTGAAGGAAGCCTTCTTACTTGCTGTGATAATGTTCATTGCTGTTATGTTAGCACTAAGCTATGCATGCATTCACTTTCAGTCACTGTGTTTCACATTACTTTCAGAACAGAGAAAAGCTTAAATTTGAACCATTCTTGGATACACACATTGCCTTTTCTGACTGTTTCCTGACCGTAGATTGGGATCAGGGGAACATTTTGATTGTCCCAGAGCCAGGTCTAGCTGCTCTGAGGAAATACCCAGTCTAAGGTCATTTAGCATGCTTTTTCACCGCTAAGTCACACTGAAACAAGGTGGGATTCCAAAGCATGGCAGCATTTATTTACTGTTCCATGCACTTAAATCAACCAGTTTCCTTAACAGACTTTTTCGTTCACTATCTCTTGCTCTCTCTCAGAATTAATAGGAAAGAATGAGGCACTTCTTAAAGGCACAGGGAGCCTGCTTTCCCCAAACCTCATTTCATATTACAGCCTCAAACACAGCATTTTATCATTATTTGCAATATTTTGGTTCAGTCTACACTTAAAATGAGCTGCTTCTATAGATGCCTGTATGAGAGTCATCCACCCAGAAATATTTAGTAGTGTAAAAAATAACATTCCACAGTCAGGGACTGCAAGAATTTTTTCATGTATGTATTTCACCCTCTACAGTGCACAATGTCATCAAAAGATTCACAGAAACCAGAGAAATCTCCATGTGTGAAAGACAAGGCTGAAAAATACAAACAAATGCCCACAACCTTCGACCCCTCAGATGGCTCTGCATGAAAAACAGGTTTCTGTGATGGATATCACACATAACCATTTTCAATAAACACTGTCCATCACTGCACCCACAATGCAAGTAAAGACTGTACTACATGCAGAGGAAGCTGTGTGCCAATAAAGTCCAGAAACTCGACTGACTTCTCTGAGCTCGGGACTGCTGCTCTGTGGAAACAGTTTTTTGTTGTGATAAGTCAACTTTTCTGAATTTTTATGGAAACAATGGACCATCTAGACTGTTACCAATGCAAAGTTCAAAAATTTTCCCAGGTATTCTAGTTGTATAGAAGCAGGTCTGTCACCACAATCAGTTTTATGTGTTTCTACAGAACTCAGTATTTGAATATAGGTGATCATTTAATAGAGTCTTTTCTTTTCTAATTTTATCCTAAATAAAAACAAATATGGCAGCAGGGGAGATTCACCGCCACTCAGATCAAATGAAACACTCTTTCTGAATTATCCATTTTTTTTATTTTAAAAGTGTTTTTTATGTATGTCTTTCTAGAAAGTCCCTCTTATGGACGATAAAATACAACCCCAATTCAAATGAAGTTGGGATTTTGTGTAAAACATAAATAATGACAGAATACAATGATTTGCAAATCCTTTTCAACCTATATTAAACTGAATACACTACAAAGACAAGATGTTAATGTTCAAACGGATAAACTTTATTGTATTTTTGCAAATATTCACTCATTTTGAATTTGATGCCTGCAACATGCTCCATAGAAATTGGGACAGGGGCATGTTTACCACTGTGTTACATCACCTTTCCCTTTAACAACACTCAATAAGCGTTTGGGAACTGAGGACACTAATTGTTGAAGCTTTGTAGGTGGAATTCTTTCCCATTCTCGCTTGATGTACAACTTCAGTTGCTCAACAGTCCGGTGTCTCCTTTGTCGTATTTTGCGCTTCATAATGTGCCACACATTTTCAATGGGAGACAGGTCTGGACTGCAGGCAGGCCAGTCTAGTAGCCGCACTCTTTTACTACGAAGCCAGAATGTGGCTTGGCATTGTCTTGCTGAAATAAGCAGGGACGTCCCTGCAAAAGACGTTGCTTGGATGGCAGCATATGTTGCTCCAAAACCTGTATGTACTTTTCAGCATTAATGCTGCTTTCACAGATGTGCAAGTTACCCATGCCATGGGCACTAACACACCCCCACACCATCAGAGATGCTGGCTTTGTGCTGATAACAATCTGGAGAGTCCTTTCCCTCTTTGGCCCGGAGGACACGACATTCATGTTTTCCAAAAATAATTTGAAATGTCGACTCGTCAGACCACAGGACACTTTTCCACTTTGCGTCAGTCCATCTCAGATGAGCTTGGGCCCAGAGAAGCCGGCGGTGTTTCTGGGTGTTGTTGATATATGGCTTTCGCTTTGTATGACTTTTGCTTTGCATGGCAGAGTTTTAACTTGCACTTGTAGATGGAGCGACGAACTGTGTTCACTGACAGTGGTTTTCTGAAGTGTTCCTGAGCCCATGTGGTAACATCCGTTACAGAATGATGTCGGTTTTTAATGCAGTGCTGCCTGAGGGATCGAAGGTCATGGACATTCAATGTTGGTTTTCTGCCTTGCTGCTTACTTGCAGAGATTTCTCCAGATTCTCTGAATCTTTTGATGATATTATGGACTGTAGATGATGAATTCCCTAAATTCCTTGCAATTGCAAGTTGAGATACGTTGTTCTTAAACTTTTGGACTGTTTGCTCACGCAGTTGTTCACAAAGTGGTGAACCTCGCCCCATCCTTGCTTGTGAATGACTGAGCCTTTCAGGGATGCTCCCTTTATACCCAATCATGACCAAACAGGTGTTTTTTGAGCATTCTTCAACTTTCCCAGTCTTTTGTTGCCCCTGTCCCAAGTTCTTTGGAACGTGTTGCAGGCATCAAATTCAAAATGAGTGAATATTTGCAAAAAACAATAAAGTTTATCCGTTTGAACATTAAATATCTTGTCTTTGTAGTGTATTCAAATGAATGTAGGTTGAAAAGGATTTGCAAATCATTGTATTCTGTTTTGATTTATGTTTTACACAACGTCCCAACTTCATTGGAATTGGGGTTGTAGGAAATAGATATTTATTTTTATGTACACAAATTTTGAGATGCATTGTATTGTCCAGTAATCTGGACATTTGGAATCAGTGTAATGAAGTATGGTTTGATTATAAATAATAGACTCATGCAATTCAAAATCAATCACTGAAGATTTTTGTTCATATTTTGTTATAAGTAGAAATTGACGTTTCTTTAGGGGTTTATTTAGTAGATAGTTTAGTAGATAATTTTTTTTGTGATTTCAGTGATTTTCACTGTCCAGTACACTGGACATTGCATTAAAAAAAAACATATTTATTAGAAATGTTATTTTTTGCATATACCAAGTCTCATGACTGAGGATGCTGTAGGCTCTACGACACTGCAAAGTTTGTGCTTCTAGCTTGAAAATGCTTGACCCCTGAAAATGACACCAAAAAGCATACAATTAAATGAAGAACATTAAGTTGGCTTTGTCCTGTGATGTTTTATCAATCTCATGTTTGAAATCACGGATTGCGGGTGAATGTGTTAATGTGTTGTGGATACGGCTTTCTTCAGAAGCAGTGAACCACACGTCTGGCTGATAATGACTTCTGTTCATGGTGTTAAAGTGGAACTCCCAATTATGCTTCACTTTCCCACTGTCGGATCTTAATGAAGACGAAAAGCTCTCATACACCATTTCCACTTAATTAGACCCTATTTACCATGAAGAGGGGGAGTTAATGCTCTCTCTCTCTTTCTCTCTTCTTTTTCTCACTCTGTCTTCTCAACCCTTGTTTTCTCTCTTTCACACTCCCATTCTTTTCTTTATGTTTTGCACTCCTGAGTCTCAATTATATCGAGCCCTCACTTATCATTCACTCACAAACACATACATTCACGCACACACTGCGGCAGTTGATTCATTAACATGTCTGTAGAGTGGGTGTGTGTGTCTGAGCTGAATCGATGTGGCCTGAACTCTAAATCGGTTCTTTATCATCTTAATATGATTCCCATCGATGAAACACTTTCTCAAAATGCCACGCGGCCACGGTTTTACATATTCCCCCTCAGCCTGCACACACACTACCATCCACACACACATTGCGCACAGCCATGCAGCAGAGAGAGAGATAGAGAGAGAGAGAGAGAGAGAGAGAGAGAGAAAGAGAGAGAGAGCTAAACTTCTGATCCTGAGAGAGTCAGGCCTTGAACTACTTGTTGTGCATCCACATCTGTTTTATCGATAAGACTACAGTCTTATATGGGAACAATATCTTTTCTTGCAGAAATGGCTTGCATGGCCTGTTTTGGGTGAGGCAGTCATGTACACATTCCCCCTTTGGTGCCTTTTTTGCCCCGCTTTATCCCTTCCCTGGGCATAACAGAGCACCCTTCCATAGCAAAGCTGTATATGAGTAACACTGAGTTTCCCGAAAAACAATCGATCTCACAATCAATCTGAATAACAAACAAGCTAACAAAGGAAAAGAATGAGTCATTGCTTTTCTTAACTCCTCCCTTGCACCACTGTGGGGACAAAAGCATTGCCAGTCAAGAACTGAACCATGAACGGAACCATTTCATTTAGTCAAAGTACTGTTGCACCTGGAATATTGCCTATAAACATTTAAATAAAACCAGGCAATTCTGTGAACAAGCCAAAGCCCTTAAGAACAATTAAGTATCCTTAAGATCGCATTAACAAAGTTCTTAGCATTGCGAAGCCTTTGGGAGTCACACCCCAGATCAGGCCAGAGTAACATGTTCCAAGTTTTGGTAATTCTGCATTTCCTTAGGACTGACTTGAACTGGCAGCTGCATCAACTTTCTTTCCCCCCAGCTGGGTGCTGGCTCATATTTAACTGCTGGTATGGGAATGACTGTGGCAGACACGCCTTGAGCTTTTGTATAATATGGCCAACCCAGTGTAATTGTTGTTGTATTGTTATATTAAGGCGTCTATACTCTTGTGGTTGTTCTATACACTGTTAGAAATAAAGGTTCTGTGCAAGTACATTTTTCATCAAGGTACATACAATGTAAATGTACTCAGAAAGGTATAACAGTGGTTTTGGGGTCTAGCTGTGTACATTAAAAAAGGTTTTTCTAGTGGAAAAGTACATATTTGTAACATTTCATAGCCTGATATTTTAAAACAGAACAATAAAATAAAAAGCCTGGAGATGAGATGGAGTGTGTGGAGACAATACAACAAAATATAATGTTAGTGGATTATGGTACAGTTATGTTCCCTGAGATGTACCCTGGGGCACTGCCCCAATGATACTTTCATATCTTTATTTCTGTGAGTGTATAGTCGGCGGACATTTCGCTGGCACAAAGTTTTTATTTAACGACAGTCTTCCTAAGGTTGTCAAATTGGAGAGCAGCTTGTTTGATCGTGCTCTGAAGACAATGCATCCTAGATATTTGAAGGATTTTACAATTCACCTCAACAGTGAAGGTAGGAGTAACAGATGGCCAGAAAATCTCCATTAGCACTGCAGTAAGTACCTAGTTACGATACAGTTAGTCCATGGTTTCTGGGGAATGTGCCATAAGTGCAGACCAAAGTTAGTGACAGCCTAAAGCCTGCAAATGCTCCATCTATTTAAAGTCTACTGTAACTCCACTTTTGTAGAGGAATCTTTGTGGATATCCAAATCTGAGTAACTTGTGTAGTTCAATCTGACTGTGCCAAGGTTTTCATAAATCAACAATTATCGCGAAAAGACCTTGACGCTCTTCCTGACATTTCCCTTGAAGTTGGTAGGCCATTAATATCATGTCCACAATGCTTATGCCTTCCCTGAAGACATAATCATGTTGGCGAAGACTTTTCTGGCAAATGACAGGAAGGGTATTCAATTGCTGTTGGTGCAGTTAGACAAATTATGTTTGCCTTTGTATATGTGTTCCCATAGGTTGGTTATGAGGAAATGAGAATGCAATGACGAGGTTCTGGTGCAAATGCACCTCAGGATTTCTGCAGGGATGCTGTTGTGAGTATTGATTGTGGACAGCATGGCAGTGAATGTTGGTGGGATCTTGATTTGTTGGATAGCTGGGAAACTCCTCCAGGACCAAGTGGGCTACTAAGACAGATTGGTTCAGAAGGGCTTGAGTACCATCAGTTGGCATGGGGATGGAACGGAGACATTTCAGATGGTACCTTGTACATGTAAGCCTGGACTTGATTGGCCCACAGAATCCATCTTTTGTTCTATAGTTTTCAAGACGGTTGATTGTACCTATATTCTTGATGTTCTTCAGCACTGCCTGTGGATATTTGATTCAGGGTGGCTTAGTAACACAGTATGTGCTCTTTGCATAGTTTATAGTATTGCAGAAATGGTCTCAGAGTTTACATGAAATCCTATCCTATTATCCTCTGCCAGTGTAGTTCATGGACTAGGCTGTCTAATAGAGATTTGAACTAATGGTGGTCCAATTCATAACACTAAAGCTCTCCAAGTTCAAAAGAAAATTTCCCCCTTGCAATTTTTCCAACTCCATTCCTGCTCTGTACTCCTCTACAGATGAGGTTGCTCCACCTTAGCATTGAAGTCTCCTAGCAAAAAGATCTCATCATTGCTGGGAATATGAGAATGGGCTTCATCCAGTGCCTGACAGAAGTGGCCCTTCACCTTCTTTGGAGGTGACAGAGTAGGTTATAGAGGGTGGCACAGCACCTTTTCACCATGGGGATATGGACAGACATAGATTTTCACTTATACCTATGAACATTTTCTCAAAGCAGTATCAACATGGTGTCGGACCTACATAGTCCAATAAGTGCAATAAGAAACACCCTCCTTTGCTCCTCCTCCTGACCACTGGGTCTGCAATTGAAGACATTTGGGCTGACACCAAATGTGTATTAACAGATAAGTCACAGTATTTAAATCCACACCAGCAATGTAGAGCTACATGGACCAAGCATTCACTTGAAATAACTTTATAGTAATTTACTGACAACAGAGTTGCCACATAATTATTGTAATTAATACTTAGCTAAAATGAGCTTTATTGTAGCAGTGATAATCTGAGAAGTAGCAAAACAAAGTACAAAGACAAAAGATACTTACAAAGAGAAAGCTTCTACATTAAAATCCGTTTTATAACTGAATGTATGACCTAAAAATAAAAGGAGTTCCATGAATGTGAATATTCCATGCTTTATGTTGGTACAAGTTATTCTAGGTAAGCTAACATGCTGTTAGATAGATAGCCAGTGTTAGCTTGCTAGGCTAATGTTAGCTAACTATGCCACTGGATGAGCATAAGCTAGTATTTTCTTTCTGCTTGATGTTAATCAGATGTCTGTCTATCTATCTATCTATCTATCTATCTATCTATGTCTTAATGTAAAAATATAGCTATTATATCAAGTCAGAATAAATATGTACTGATGTTTTCTGATTTATAACATTCCTCCTCTTCTTCTTCTTCGTCTTCTTCTTCTTCTTCTTCTTTCGGCTGCTCCCTTTAGGGGTCGCCACAGCGGATCATCTGCCTCCATCTTGCCCTATCCACTGCCTCCTCTACTTTTACACTAACCATCTCCATGTCCACCTTCACTACATCCATAAACCTTCTCTGAGGTCTACCTCTTCTCCTTCTACCCGGCAGCTCCATCTCCAACATTCTTTGACCAATATATCCACTATTCCTCCTCAACACATGTCCAAACCATCTCAACCTGGCCTCTCTGGCTTTATCTCCAAACTGCTCCACCTTCACTGTCCCTCTGATCTGCTCATTTCTAATCTTGTCCATCCTTGTCACTCCCAACGAAAATCTCAGCATCTTCATCTCCGCCACCTCCAGCTCAGCCTCCTGTCTTTTAGACAGAGCCACAGTCTGCATACATCATAGCAGGACGCACTACTGTCTTGTAAACCTTTTCTTTCACTCTTGCTGCTATCCTTCTGTCACACGTCAGCCCTGACACCCGTCTCCACCCACTCCATCCTGCCTGCACCCTCTTCTTCACCTCTTTAATACACTGTCCATTGCTCTGGATGGTTGACCCAAGATATTTTAAGTTATCCACCTTTACGACCTCTACTCCTTGCATCTTCACCTTTCCACCTGCCTCCCTCTCATTCACACACATGTATTCCGTCTTATCTCTACTGACCTTCATTCCTCTCCTCTCCAGTGCAAACCTCCACCTCTCCAGATTCTCTTCCACCTGCTCTCTACTCTCACCACAGATTACAATGTCATCTGCAAACATCGTGGTCCATAGAGCCTCCTGCCTGACCTCATCTGTCAACCTTTCCATCACCATTGCAAACAAGAAGGGGCTCAAAGCTGATCCCTGATGTAACCCTACCTTCACCTTGAAACCATTTGTCACTCCAACTGCACACCTCACCACTGTCTCACTATCCTCATACATGTCCTGCACCACCCTAACATACTTTTCGGCTAAGACCTGACTTCCTCATACAGTACCACAATTCCTGTTTTGGCACACTATCATATGCCTTCTCTAGATTCACAAAGACACAATGTAGCTCTTTCTGACCTTCTCTGTACTTCTCTACCAACACTCTCAATACATTGCATCTGTGGCACTCTTTCTGGGCATGAAACCAAACTGCTGCTCACTGATCTGAACCTCCTGCCTTAGCCTTGCTTCAACAACTCTTTCCCATACCTTCATGGTGTGGCTCATCAACTTTATACCTCTGTAGTTACTGCAGCTCTGCACATCACCCTTGTTCTTAAAAATGGGGACCAGTACACTGCTTCTCCACTCATCAGGCATCCTCTCACTCTCCAGGATTTTGTTAAACAACCTGGTTAAAAAGTCCACTGCCTTCTCTCCTAAACATCTCCATACCTCCAAAGGTATGTCATCTGGACCAACGGCCTTGCCATTCTTCATCCTTTTCAAAGCTGCCCTCACTTCTACCTTATTAATTCTCTGCACTTCCTGATCCACTATCTCTCCCCCAGTTGTCCTCCTCTCTCTCTCGTTTTCCTCATTCATTAGTTCTTCAAAGTACTCCTTCCATCTACTCAACACTCTCTGTTCACTCACTAGTACATTTCCCTTTCTATCCTTTATCAGCCTAACCTGCTATACATCCTTTCCAGCTCTATCTCTCTGTTTAGCCAAACGATACAAGTCCTTTACTCCTTCTTTACTGTCTAGCCTCTCATACAGCTCATCATAGACCTGAGCCTTTGCCTTTGCCACCATTCTGTTCGCTATGCGACTAGCCTCACAGTACTCCTGCCTACTTCCTTCATCTCTCTGGTTATCCCACTTTTTCTTAGCTGCCTTCTTCTTCTGAATACTCTCCTGAACTTCCTCATTCCACCACCAACTTTCCTTGTCTTCTTTCCTCTGACCAGACGAAACAGCCAACACATTCTTGCCAGTTTCTCTCACCACCTTAGCTGTATTTTCCTAGTCCTCAGGTAGCTCCTCACTGCCCCCAAGGGCCTGTTGCAATTTTTCCCTGAACTGCCTGCAACCATTCTCCTCCTTCAGCTTCCACCATCTAATCTTTGGCTCTGTCTTCACTCTCTTCCTCTTCTTTGTTTCTAATCTCATTCTACAGACAACCACCCTATGCTGCCTTGCTACACTTTTCCCTGGCACCACTTTACAATCTCCAATCTCCTTTAGGTGGCATCTCCTGCTAAGGATATAATCCACCTGTGTGCACCTCCCTCCACTCTTGTATGTCACCCTGTGTTCTTCCCTCTTCTGAAAATACGTGTTCACCACAGCCATTTCCATTCTCTTTGCAAAATCTACAACCATCTGACCTTTCGCATTTCTGTCTTTCACATCATACATACCCAGCACCTCTTCATCCCCTCTGTTCCCTTCACCAACATCTCCATTGAAGTCTGCACCAATCACTAATCTCTCCTCTATAGGGACACCATCTTCCACTTCATCCATCTCACTCCAAAATTCCTCTTTCTCCTCTAACTGACAACCAACCTGTGGTGCATATGAACTGACCACATTCAAAATCACACCATCAACCTCCAACTTCAGGCTCATGATCCTGTTTGACACTCTCTTTACATCCACAACACTTTTCACAAGCTGCTCCTTTAGGATTATCCCTACTCCACTTCTCTTCCTCTCTACACCATGATAGAACAGTTTGAATCCACCTCCAGTGTTCCTGGCCTTGCTTCCTTTCCATCTGGTCTCCTGGACACACAAAATATCTACCTTCCTTCTCTCCATCATGTCTGCAAGCTCTCTGCCTTTACCATTCATTGTCCCTATGTTCAGAGTCCGTACTCTAACCTCCACACTCCTGCCTTTCCTTCTCTCTTGCTGCCTTCTAACCTGCCTTCCTCCTCTCCTCTTTGATGGTCTTCGAAATACAGTAGTCCAATTTCCACCGGCACCCTGCTGGTCAACAGCACCGGAGGCGGTCGTTGTTAACCCGGGCCTCGACCGATCCGGTATGGCAATCATATTTGTGATCCTTATGATAGTTTTGGCACAAGTTTTACACCGGATGCCCTTCCTGATGCAACCCTCACCATTTATCCGGGCTTGGGACCGGCACCAGAAGTAAACAAAGTACACCCCTAATGGCTGGTTTGATTTATAACATTCCTCCAAACTGTATTATACAACATTTACTTCAAACCAAACCATTTGCAAGACTTTTACTTTAGAGTTCCACATTTGCCTTTCTGGGGTATTTACTCGTGATTAGTCAGCAGGAAGTTATTAAAACAGAGCTGAACTTTGTTTCAGAAAAGGGGGATATTTATCCATCTTCATTTGTATTCTTTGTCCTAATTATTGTTTCAGGGTGTAAGAATATTATATAAGGAGAACATGGGTGTGTTATATAAAGAAGCTAACCTTGAATAACATTCAGAGAATCTTAGATAATAGTTTAAATTTTTAATTTGGCCTTTTGAAGTCAGTAGTCTGGAACATTTCTTAAGTTCAAGAAGAATTTGAAAGAGCTTGTTGTCACACCACGATTTCTGGCAGCATGTATTTTTAATCACTTACAGCAAGAGAGAAATTCCTCACAGCTGGGAAGATGCTTTAAGAGTGTGTGTGTGTGTGTGTGTGTGTGTGTGTGTGTGTGTGTGTATGTGTGTGTGTGTGTGTGTGTGTGTGCGTGTGTGTGTGCGTGGAGGAGGGTGTTTATATGTGTGCTTTATGTGTTGTGTGTGACAGCCAAATGAGTTGATAGAGATAAAAACACTCACAAACCTTGCCACAGAGAGAAAAAGCCTTAAAGTCTGCAAAGTTTTAAATAAAAGTAAAAAATAAATAACATGCAGTCATGTGCAAAAGTTTGGGCACCCCTGGTCAAATGACGTACTGTTGATTTTCTAAGTGAAAATAAGTTAACACATCCTCCAGGGCAAACTTCTGCACATTTTAATACGCAATACCTATTGAGGAAAAAATATAACATAACGTGGCCTGTGCAAAAGTTTTTTTTCCCCAGTAAATGGAAATCGGGCACCAAAATTTGTAGAAAATGGCATGTTTCATTTTTTTTACATATATATTCATGTTCCCTTTGGAGGGTGCATTAATTTTTTCCACTTAGAAAATGAACATGTTATTTGACCAGGTGTATTCAAACTTTTGCTGTAAAACTAAAAATAAATGAATAATAAAGTAATTAAATAAAATATATTTAAAATCAAAGCATGTAATTCCTGCAACCAATGAAACACGAGAAAATGAGAAAATAGTCTTTACTGAAATGTCAGTTTATTGAGCTTCATACCGTTTACAACTGACCATTTGCTAAATTATGATTGACACGTCTCTCAGCCAATCACAATCAAAAAGTCTCTTAAAGTCCCACCCTCCCTCAACCGCTGCAGAACCCTATACAAACCTGGAATTATGAAGGGCAGTGGCAGCGAATTAGTCAGAATTTAGACTACAAAATAGTGGAAAGGCGTTACTGAGGAACATATAATGCCTGACACTCGCCGACGTGATCATCTTGAAGATGGTGTTGATTTTATTTCATTCCTAAAGCTGGAAAAGTTCTGTATTAACCCATGAAGGAAAACTGCATTCAGAGCTCAGTGGCAGAACTGCTAACAAGCAAACTTCTGACTGTAAGGTAAGCTAAACTTTATCTTCCTTACTGTATTAGCTTAAGAACATTTTAATATGACGTCTAAATAATAATAAATAACGTTACAGACCGGTGTTAAAATCAGTTATTCAATTCAAGGTGCTTTAGTTAGCTAACTAGCTAACCTCTCCTAGCTGTTGACAGTTAGCTTAGCTTGATAAATCCAATTAAAAGGGACTGTGCAGTGTTCACATTCGAGATTAAAACATAAAGATAAAAAAAGTAAAGTTAAATGTTAATGCATTCATACTCATGACATTCTTTGTACTCTTAAGTTAATATTTGTGTAAAAGTCAGTGTTCTTCCGCATTTTATATTACTCTGACTAGTTCCTGTGTTAGCTTTAACGTTAATTAAACCTCCCCCTGCTGCTGCTTTAACATTAAGAATGCAGTCCTTTTTCTTTTTCTTTAAATTGGACTACATGTATATTTTGTCAGTTCACAAACAAGTATATCTGCACCAAAGACCTGAAGTGAGACCACTGAAGAACAGGGTAAAAGGGAGCTAACAAAGTATCAGAGAAACAGATGGACTACAGTCTGTATTGTAGAACTATAAAGTGCACCTATATAGTAAGTGGAGCTGATAAAATGGACAAAGAGTGTAGAATCTCTGTAGAAAAGTGTGTTTGAACATGAAGAGGGAAGGTTTTAATGTTATGGCTGATTGGTGTAAACGTGTATGGTTATAAGCCTTGCTGTGTGGCTTCAGCCGACAATGCAGTAGAGCAGAATGCTATGTGGAGAATTGCTCATTGTGCTTTTGAGTGTGTGTAGATTCTGTTGTTACCAAGCAAGCAAGCAGAGTTTATTTATATAGCGCTTATTACAACAGGTGCTGTCACAAAGCAGCTTTGCAGAACAATCAGTATGACAGAAAGAAAAAGAAAAGAGAAAATCTGGGTCCAAGCCCCCCATGAGCAAGCCAGTGGCGACAGTGGCAAGGAAAAACACCCTAAGAGCAAGAGAAAGAAACCTTGAGAGGAACCAAGACTCAGAAGGGGAACCCATCCTCCTCTGGTCGACACCGGAGAGCAAACGTTGAAGATCTCATTATAGAACAGGAAAAACAGGTGGGCAGGGGTTAATTTGATTAGTTTATGAATATGCGGCAGCAGCAGCATCTGAGGGTGAGGATTGCACGGAGCTGTACAGCAATGAGCAAATCAGAAATAAGAAGACATCGAATGTCAGAATCTCTGTGAAAACTACGGAAATTGTTTTTAAGAAGAAATTTCTTCTTAAGAAATTAGTGAATGAGACCCAGTGTTTCTAAACATTTGAAAAAGGATTCGAAACTTTAACCGACGATTTGAAACTTTAACTGATGATTCTGAACTTTTGAAAAAAGATTCTAAACTTTTAAGCTGTGATTCTACGCTCTTGAGCGGTGATTCAGTGCGTTTGAACTGTCATTCTAAGCGTTTGAACAGTGAATCTCATCTTTTAAATAATGAATGAAGTAATGATTCTTAACTTTTAAATGATGATTTAATCTTTCAACAGTTATTCTAAACTTTAAATGCTGATTCTGTACTTTTACACAGTAATCCTAAACTTCTGGATGGCAGTGCTAAACTTTGTGGGAAGGTTCTTAACTAGTAAATGATAGTGTCTGTGTAACCTCCTTCGGTCTGGTAATAAGTCTCAGTCTCTGGCTTGAGCCAACAGTGAAATGGAAGTGAGACCCTATTTTTAGAGCAGACTGATTTTATTCCATCTTGTACGTTGTTGTTCAGCCTGATGTAGCTGGTCCTGTGGGTAACTGAGTCACAGGCCGTGGCTGACCTGATGCAACAACATCTCAATAATGTTATAAAGCCTGTGGGACGTTGCTGCAGCTTTTGGGACTCGCAAAGTTTGGCTGTACATGTCAATCTGCGCATGTTAGTCAGTGTTGGATATGATGCCGTACACATCAGTGCATGTGAGTGTGGCCGTGCATTTAGCTCTTTGTGGGGACCAGATGTCTTCAATTTGGCAAACACAAACACTTTTTTTTGGGGGGGGGGGGCATTTGTCTGCTTTACACAGGGAGATGTATTAGAGAAATTAAAAAGGATATAGCTGATCTTTTAGTTGCTGACATAATATTTACGGTTTGGGTTAAGTGGAATATGGCAGCGTTTGCACACAGTGATATAGTAGAAAAGGAAAACGCAAAGCACATACAAGCTAATGATAAATAGCTACTGAAAAATTAGCTATGCTATAAGCAAATTATTTACATGTGTTAGGAAAAACTGGATAATTTCATAAATAAAAGTTTACAAGATAAATGCAACACAAACAATGGTAAATGTTTATACATTTCATCACTGCTATAATATGTCTTTCTGAATAGGCATCTTTTGGGATGTTTTAGCTTCATATTCCTACTGTGTACCTTTCTATTGACAGCCAGACTGGCTAAATAAATGCAGTTTTAGTTCTAGACTGATTTTCGTTCATTTTAACCTGCCTGTCTGTTAACAGCAATCTCCTAGCCTCACTTTCAAAAATGACCCAACCGCTGCTAAAAGCCAGCTACTATAAGATTCACCTGGCATCAGGGGGTCATTTAGTGGGGCACTGCCTTGAGGTTAGGGCTAGGTTTAGTGTTAAGGATTAAGTGTTAAGTTTAGTGTTAAGGTTAAGAATTTTACACACTGAAGTTCAAGTTCAGTTGCATTTAATAGATATTTAGTTAAATGTTACTTAAAACTACACTATATTCCCAAAAGTATTCGCTCGTCTGCCTTCACACACATATGAGCTTGAGTGACATCTCGTTCTTAATCCATGAGCTTTAATATGATGTCTGTCCACCCTTTGCAGCTATAACAGCTTCAACTCTCCTGGGAAGGCTTTGCACAAGGTTTAGTGTGTTTATGGGAATTTTTGACCATTCTTCCTGAAGCGCATTTGTGAGGTCAGACACAAGAAATTGGACGAGAAGGCCTGGCTTGCAGCCTCTGCTCTAATTCATCCCAAAGGTGTTCTGTTAGGTTGAGGTCAGGACTCTGTGCAGGCCAGTCAAGTTCTTCCACACCAAACTCGCTCATCCATGACCTTGCTTTGTGCACTGGTGCACAGTCAGGATGGAACAGGTTGCCATCCCCAAACTGTTCCCACAAAGTTGGGAGGATGAAATTATCCAAGATCTCTTGGTGCTGAAGCAGTTCCCTTCACTGGAACTAAAGGGTCGAGCCCAACTCCTGAAAAACAACCCCACACCATAATTCTCCCTCCACCAAACTTTACACTTGGCATAATGCAGTCAGACAAGTACCGTTCTCCTGGCAACCGCCAAACCCAGACTCGTCCATCGGATTGCTAGATAGAGAAGCGTGATTCGTCACTCCAGCGAACATGTCTCCACTGTTCTAGGGTCCAGTGGCGGCGCTTTACACCACTGCATTCAACGCTTTACATTGCACTTGCCTGCCTTGGAAACCGCATTGCCTTGGAAACTCATTCCATGAAGCTCTCTACACACTAATCTTGAGCTAATCTAAAGGCCACATAAAGTTTGAAGGTCTGTAGTGATTGACTCTACATAATGTTGGTGACCTCTGCACACTATGTGCCTCAGCGTCTGCTAACCCCTCTGTCATTTTATGTGGCCTACCACTTTGTGGCTGAGTTGCTGTCATTCCCAATTGCTTTCACTTTGTTATAATACCACTGACAGTTGCCTGTGGAATATTTAGTAGTGAGGAAATTTCACGACTGGACGTGTATGTACTGGTGGCATCCTATCACGGTACCACGCTGGAATTCACTGAGCTCCCCAGAGTGACCCGTTCTTTCACTAATGTTTGTAGAAGCAGTCTGCATGCCTAGGTACTTTTATACATCTGTGGCCATTGAAGTGACTGGAATACCTGAATTCAGTGATTTGGACGGGTCAGTGAATACTTTTGGTAATATAGTATATCTATGAAACAGAGATCATCTACAAAAAAACTACGGTGGACCATCCAAATAAAGCACACATCGCCCCTCTCACTGAACACCTGACGCTGGGCTGGTTGTGTGTATTTACATGGTGTCTGTACATGCTTGAGTTAGAGTGTAAACTTTTGCATGTTCACCTGTTCTGCTTGTGTTTGTGTGTGTGTGTTTGTGTCCGAGCAGTTTGCAGTACTTTAATCACCCGTGTATTTTAATAGCTTGTCGGTGTGTAATGAAAGATGGTTGCAGGCTACCTGGTGCAAACATTGCGATAAATCTTTCTCTCACGAGCTGACACACTGCTTAACGCACATAAATCATCAGTTTGGGGAGAGAAAAATGACAGCTATTAAAATAATGAATGGGATGATTAATAAGGGACATTAAGGATTAAGGGCTGTGAATGAGGGATATCTGAGGAAGGCAGCGAGAGCAAGAGTCCCTTTAGGACACACAGGCACACATACGCGTGGACAGCTTTCACCTTTATAAGCTCTGATCATGACCTCAGACACGCTTGTATATGAGAATTCACAATCAGTGTCTGGGGTGCGTCTGTATAGCTGGTGTGGAGTGTGTTAGAGAACTGAGAGAAGGGAAGTTTGTATTTGAGGTTTGTGGCTTTAGGCTGGTGTGTGTGTGGTTATGAGCGGTACAGTCGCCCTGCGGGTTCGACACAGCAGCTCATGTACTTTATACTCTGCCAGAAAAAGAAAACGCCCTTGTTTTATCTCCTTCTATCATTTTCTCTCTCTCTGTCACTCTTTCTTTCTTCCTCTCACACCCTCCTTTTTCTCCCTCTATCTTTTACTGTCTGTCTCTCTCTCTCGCAACTCTCTCTGTTTCCCTCTCTCACCCTTTTCTTTCTCTTTCTTTTCTCTTTCAGTTTCTTCCTCTCTTGCCCTTTTTCGTTTTTTATTACTTCATAATTTGCTTTTTCTTTTATTCTTTCTGTTTTTTCTTTCCATCTGATTTCTCCATCTTTCTCTCTTTCTTGCTGTATTTCTTTTGCTTGCTTTTTTCTGTCTAATTCTTTCCTCACTCTCACCCTTTAACCTTTCTTTTTAGTCCTCTCCCTTTTTTGGTTTTTTTTCTTTGTTTGTTTGTTTGTTTGTTTTCTTCTTATTCTCTGTTTAGTGCTTTCAGTTACTGTCTCATTGTCTTTATTCTCTCCCTCTTTCTCCGTCTCTGTTTTCTCCATCTTTTTCTCTCTTGCTTTTTCTTGCCTTTGTTTTCTCTCTTTCACCCCTTCACCTTTCTTTTTCCTCTCCCTTTATCCCTTGTTTTTCTTTCTCAGTCATTTTCTATTTCTTTCTCGCCCTCTTTTTCTCTTTGTCACTTTTGTTTCTCGTTTTACCTTTATATATTATTTGCTCTTTTTTTCATTTTTTTTCTCTTTATTTTCTGCCTTATTCTTACATTCTCTCTGTCTTTATCTTCCTCCTTTACCTTTTTATTTTTCTCTTCCTGTCTCACCTTACTTTTTCTTTCACCATTCTCTCTTTCATATATCACTCTTTTTCTTTCTCTCATTTTTTTTTTCCTTTTTCTCTCTCTCTCTCTCTCTCTCTCTCTCTCTCTCTCTCTCTCTCTCTCTTATTTTCTTATTTTCTCTGGTTTTAGCCTATTTGTCAAAACATTTTGCAGGGTGTTTCCTGCCCTCCACCCACTGAGTACTGGGATAGGCTCCAGCACCCCCATGGCCCAGGAGTATAAGCGCCTTATAAAAAATGTGCGTGTGTGTGTGTGTGTGTGTGTGAACACTCCCTGTTCACGTTATTAGAAACCCTGACTTTGTAGCTCTGCCGTGCTGGTGGAGAGTTAGAGACTGAAACCCATCTGTTCATGCACAGGTTGTTAGTTTGTAGATGCACAGCCATCTTCAAACTCTTTATCAGTGGTCAGTGTCTGACCACAGAACTGCTCTTGGGTGAATATTTTTGTTCATCATTATAGACAGCAGTGCGTCAGATTACTTAACAACTCCACATGATTTGAGGTAAAAGTGTGAAGATGTATGCATGTAGTTTGCGCAGTGCTAATACTGATGCTAATGGGGTTTAAGTTGCCATTACTTGTTGTCTATGCGAGACTCATTACTCCATTGCAAAACCAAAAAAGGACCATTCAAAAGTGTTTTAGCTGATTGGCTACATTTGGGCTATGGGGGAAAACTGTACATTTGTCTTTTTCCAACCAACTGTCACTTTAAAGCAATGTTTTATGCCACTTCTTTGTGGCAGCCCTTGATGGCTGTGGGTCTCCTTTGTGTCATACACTCCTTTATTCTCATCTCATCCTCTCAGCAATTAGTCAGGTCCCAATCAAGCAGAGAGAAGCAGTAGTTTTTAATTACTTTTGATAAATGACAAATTGTTTTGGCCGTGATCCTCAATGCTCCCAGTGCACGCACCATTAGGGTTTGGGGGGGTGAGGGGGGTGTTGTCCATGAGGAGGTAATCAATACACTCGGAGACACACACACACACACACACACACACACACACACACACACAGTGGAAACACGGGTGTGTGCCAAATATCCAAACACTCATAAACAGCAGTCCCCCCTCCTTATCCCCCCACACACAGAGGTGCATGGGATTCTGGAGATCTATGCCAAGCCATAAGCAATTTATAGCTTACACACACACACACACACACACACACACACACACACACACACACACACACACACACAAAAGATTTTGGGTCCAAGCCAACATAGCAACCATATAGCTCAGCAGAAGTGAGCACACATGCACACTTATGGACCCATAGGATTGTATAAAGATGCAGTGATCCAGTTGATATGTTTACACTTTGCATTGAAGTATGAAATGCTAAGTGCAACTTTTTCAATAACAGATCCTGTGTGTGTGTGTGTGTGTGTGTGTGTGTGTGTTTACATAGGCATAGTTTGTACTGGAAATGGGCTATGTGACCCTGCTCCCCTTACAAAATCCAGTTTTTGGTCCCTCACTTTAAAGATCAATAAATAGTGATGGCTATCCAACTGGCTGATAGAAATAGGTGATTGATAAAAATCTATGGTAAAATACACCACTGCTATATGCATCAGTGGGCTATACCCATTTGCACTGTTACAAACTCCATTTTGCATCGTTATAGTAACCGGATGTCCATTGTTATAGTAACCCCATGTCTGTTGTTATGCTACCCCATTTCCATTGTTGCACCACCCCATTTCTATTGTTACAATACCACATTTCCATTGTTATACTACCCCATTTCTGTTGTTACACTGCCCCATTTCTGTTCTTGCACTACCCCATTTTCCATTGTTTACACTCCCTCCATTTCCATTGTTACTTATCCTCTATTTCTGCTGTTACACCATCCCCACGTCCAATTTCTGTGGTTATTCTACTCTCATTTCTATCATAATTTTACAAAAAAATAATTATTTATTTATACATAGCAGTGACTGACTGTCACTGGAGACTGAATCCCTCACTTACCCAGTTAATGTCTAGAACCTGTTGGACATTTCAGTGTAATTTAGTAAAATTTTCCCAGAACCTACCATCGTTTCCCCAAAGTAATTGCCTAGGGCATTGGATTTCGTAGCTCATTTATACTTTGTTATACCTACAACTTAAAGGACATTAAAAGAAAGCATTACCCATAAAGTAGTGTGTGTATGACTGTGTGTGTGTGTTTGCTTGTTGGTTTATTTGGAGTGCAATGTACCTTCTCTGTAATTAACACTTTCTGTGTTTTCTATGTGTGTGTGTTTTACAGGCCTGTGAGCAGTGTGTGTATGTTTGCGCGTGTGTGTGGTAGCAGTGACGTCCTTTTCACCGGAGCGTCTGGCTTTACATGGAGACTCCCATCTGGCCAGGTCAGTCACACCTATGTGTTTAAATGTGTGTGCATGAAAAAGAATTATGTTCACAGTTTCACTGCTCAATCTTCTCCATATTATTACCCTAAATTCTATTATTCTGCACTAATAGAATTAGTTGGGGGGGGGGGGTGCTGGAATTTAAACCCATTTTCTACATGGAGACACGAGAAGGGGTGTAAGATGTGGATTAAACAATGTGGATTGAGACGATTCTTCACTGTATTACCATGTATGCCCATCAAAATGCACACAATATATGGAACACCTCTGCTCCAAAGTGTGTAGCTAAATTAGTTAAATAGCAAGTCTGGCTAGATTAGGAAGTCACTAACCTACAATTTATGAAGTACTGACCTTTTATTATCATTAGCATTTTTCTGAGTGTTAGTTTAAGGGTTTATGGTGTAGTGAAAAAAACTGAATTTATACGTGAAATGTTAAAGTGCTTAGACAGGTCTGTTATGTTTTTACCTGGTTTTCATTTCATTTTAGATCGTTAAATATTCTAAAAGCACTGTATAAAACATGGAATGCTTACGAAACCATACTCAGCATGGTTTTCTCAACCTGGTTAGCTAACCATGCTAAGAGACACAGAACGCTAGTAGTGTGCCACCCCTTCTGTGTCTGTTCAAACATGATTTTTTTCCCATCTAAAATGAGTGGAGGACTGTTGAAAAACTTGAAACACATTAACATATTAGCAACCACCTGGGATACAATAGCAACAGCCTAACAACACCTAACACCCATCTGGGTTAACAAAGCAAGGGCCTAGCAAAACCTTAGGCGACTTCCTGGGATGCCATTGCAATTACCTAGCAAATTACATAGCAACCATCTGGGATAACGTAGCAATGGTCAGTCAGCACCTTAGCCAACCACCTGGGATTCCATAACAAAGGCCTAGCAACTTATTAACAACCCCCTGGGACACCTTAAGCTTGGGTTACATTACACCAGTTTTACCCCAATTTTAGCTGTGATTCTCAGTCCAGCAGAGTCTGTGCTCATTGGCCCTAGTCTTCAGATTTTTGGGTCCGTTGAAGTTGACAGTTGGAGAGAAAACTGAGTAGTGTGTGAGGGGTACAGACTCAGATTTTTGGCCTCTTAATTGCGTTTAAGACCAGTTGGAGTTAATCAGACGTTTGATTTTCGGGCGCAATCTAATAGTATAAACTGATCAAAACTTGATCTGAATGGATTCTTCGATAAATCAATGAAAACTGACAAAATACCACACTGATGACATTTTTAATCCATTAGCCTCACTTTAACATGTTAATCTGCTGCTTCTCGACTGTGTCTGTGCAAACTGCAGAGAAAACAAAAGTAGCAGTGAGCTGCTACACATTTGTTTATTTGGTTCTCCCAGTAACAGGAGAATGTGCGAGTTCTCTTGAGTTTCATGAGCTCTGTTTAGTTCAGCAACATCTTAAAAGTTGATTAGTGTGTGATCCCTTATCGTTTAGCATTTAATCCGCAATATTTCATCCACCCAAAAACATCTGCAAAAACCAGTCAGTTAGTGTGAGATGACCAGTCTTTCCGTAATCTGTTCAGCGTAGCCAAGACTTTAGCGATGACCTAGCAACACCTTGGCAACCACCTGGGATTTCATAGAAACAGCTTTGTCAGGCTAACATAAAGTTGAAATTTCCCGTATAGGGGTATTAGTATACAAATTGTTTGTATACTAATAATAACAACTCCAAAGAACGTACATTGTACATGTTGGTCAATATAGGGAGAATATTGCTTTGCCGGTGAAGTGCTTTTATAAGAAAGATGCTGATCTATTCTACATTTTTCCAACCTCCTCTTCCAAGTGTGTGTGTGTGTGTGTTTGTGTGTGTGTGTTGCGGGCCAGGTTAATGTTGCATGTTTTCTGTAAGATTGATGGCTCTGCAGTCCGCCATTAAGCAGACGCATATGCTCACACTCAAATTCCATCACTCTTTCTCTCTCTTTCTCTCACTCTTTGTTACACACCCACCCACACTCACACACCCCCCATAGTGAAGGTCTTCTCCTTAACTCATAAATTGTCAGCCACTGTGACACACTCACACAGGGAGCTATATGAATAAATGAATAAATAAGTGTGTGTTAGAGTCTTCTCCGCTCTGTCCTGCGGCTAGAAATGCCACTTGTAGCAGTGCTGCTGTTCGACAGCATGAGGAAATTTCCTCTCATATTTTCTCTCTTAGCTGGAGGGATTTCCCTCTGCCTTTTTTCCTGGGGATTAAGGTTTGGACACACTGTGTTTTACTAGCTTTAACACACTCTCATGTCTTTTTTTTTGACATATAAGGACGGATCTACTAACGTTTTGTGCTGCCACAAATTGTGGTTTAAATGTGATTGTCATGATTTACTATATACACGCAACAGCTCTTTATTGCCCATAATGAAATCAAAGAGGTGATCGCTGCTGTTTTGTGCTTTTGCTTAATAGCAAATCCGTTTATGAGAATTTCCCTCTCAAAAGGCAAAATACTGGGAGGAGATAATTAGTTCTTTTCTCAGTATTGTGCTGTATGTCCATATTTTTCCTCAATGATGCACAGCAACCAAGCACAAAATCAAAAACCCCCTCCTTGTTTCTACACTCTTTGTCCATTTTACCAGCTGCACTTACAATATAGGTGCACTTTGTAGTTCTACAAGTACAGACCGCTTCTCTACATACTTTGTTAACCCCCATTTATCCTGTGTAACACGGAGCGAGGAGGCGGACGCACATGCTGAGATAAGCCACTTTTATTGAGGGCAAATCCAGGGTCGTGGTTATGACAGTCCAGGTTCATACAAAAAACAAACAAAAAAAACACATACTGAAGTACAAGACAGAGGCCGCAATAACAAAACATCCAACAAACATACATCAAACAAAGACCAGCGAAAACAAAGGGCGAACACGGGGCTTAAATACGACACTGGGAAGACGAGGGTGACACCCTGTTCTTCAATGGTCAGGACTCCCACTGGACCACCACAGAGCAGGTACTACTGTTTGGATGGTGGTTCATTCTCAGCACTGCAGTGACACTGACGTGGTGGTGGTGTGTTAGTGTGTGCTGTGTTGGTACGAGTGGATCAGACACAACAGTGCCGCTGCAGTTTTTAAACACTGCGCCCACTCACTGTCCACTCTATTAGACACTCCTACCTTGCTGGTCTACCTTGTAGATATAGTCATCTGCTGCTGCACAGTTTGTGTTGGTCTTACTATAGTCCTTCATCAGTGGTCACAGGGCACTGTTGGCTGGATGTTTTCGGTTGTTGGACTATTCTAAGCCCTGCAGTGACACTAAGGTGTCAGAACTGCTGGATCTGATCCACTCAGACCAGCACAGCACGCACACTAACACACCACCACCATGCCAGTGTCACTGCAGTGCTGAGAATGATCCACCACCCAGATAATTCCTGCTCTGTGGTAGTCCTGTGGGGGTCTTGACAATTGAAGAACAGGGTAAAAGAGGGAGAGTTAAACAAAAAAGGAAAAAAAAAGAAGCAATTATGAACTGAACAGTGTTTATATTGCACTGGTAATATCCATCCATCCATCCATTTTCTAAGCTGCTTCTCCATCAGGGTCGCGTGGGGGGGTGCTGGAGCCTATCCCAGCCGTCTTCGGGCGGAAGGCAGGATACACCCTGGACAGGTCGCCAGTCCATCGCAGGGCAGACACTGGTAATATGTTAATTGCAAAGTTGTGACTGTGTTCATTTGCAAGGAAGTTGCCAGTAGATAACCTGTTAAATTGGACACACCCACCAGCGCAAAGTGTCAGTAGGCTGTCAGTAATGAGCGCCTCTTTTAGTAAACCTGCCCTGCGCTTTTTAACTTGCTCTAACAACACATTAAACAGGGAAGTTGAATCAAGTGTGCGTAACCCTTCTAGGTCACCATGATCACCTACAATAGCAACAGCCTGTTGCAGTTTATATGAATGATTTCATAATTGTGTTAAAGGGGAGATGATAACTTTTCAGTCCATCCCATGTTTGTGTTTGTTTTTGTCATGTTTCTTTGACATACGAAAAAATGGAAAACAGTCAGAAGAGCAGACTGGAACCTGTCTAAACAGAATGTAATTTATTATGTAACTTGTTTGGCTGTTTGTGAGACAAAGTAAATAAGTCATATAGATGAAATTACAGTCTTCGCTTTAATGAGTTTGACTGAGGTGAAGAGTTTAAAACTGTGTTTCTGCTGGACGGCTTCTCTGTAACGTTAGATTCAGTGTGAGCAAAAATAGAGAAGTTTCAACTGAAGACGGGATCAGCTCAGACTAAATCTCAAAGTCAATAACTACATTATTTATCATTTAATAACTCCTTGTTGTTCCCAGCATGAAATATTGAATGAATCATCTGAAAATCCCTCTTGGCATCTACTTCATGATATTTAAATCTATATTGTATGCAAGTTATTACTGTATATATAATTACGGATATTGTTATGTAAGTGATTCTGAATGTTTGATCGATGCTGTACACACACACACACACACACACACACACACACACACACACACACACACACACACACTAACTAGAGTGTTTTATATCAGAAAAGACAGAAAAGAACCACCACAGCCCTCATCACCTCTGAACATCATCCATCACTTTCCTTTCATATATCTCCCTTTATAGAGCCTTTACTCTCACTCCATTTTACACACAACCCATCCCGAATCTCTCTCTGCAGAGGAGGAGGAGGGGGGGGGGGTGATAGAAGCAGAGAGACAGAGAGAGTGTGGGAGAGAGACTGAGAGTAAGAAAAGAAAGAGAGAGGGTGAGAGAGTGGAAAAGAAAGGGTGAGTGGGGGGGGTAAAAGGAAAGAGAGACACAGAGCTTGGGAGAGAGACTGAGAGTGAGGGTGAGAAAAGGGGAGAGAGAGAGAGAGGGGGGGGGTGAGAGAAGGATAAAATAGGAATAAAATGAGAGAACGGAAGAGAAAGTTATAAAGAGAGAAAAAGATTGAGGACGAGAGAGAGAGAGAAGGGAAGAATAAATAGGGAGGGAAAGAGATATGAAGAAAGAAAGGAATAAAGAGAGGGGGGGGGGCTAGGGGAGGGTAGAAGGAGAGAGACACAGAGAGTGTGGGAGAGAGACCGAGAGTAAGTGAGGGGGAGAGAAGGGGAGAGAGAATAGGAATAAAATGAGAGAACGGATGAGAGAGATGTAAAGAGAGGAAAAGAGAGAAGGGAGGAATAAAGAGGGAGGGAAGATAAAGATATGAAGAAAGAAAGGAATAAAGAGAGAGAGGAAGGGGGCGGGGGAGAGAGAGAGAGAGAGAGAGAGAGAGAGAGAGAGAGAGAGGTGTATAGAGTGATATTGTGATAGTGCTGACGATGTGTTTGCTGCAGAACATTCCCATTACAGAGCCATAAATCCTGCTGTGTCTCTGCAGGGCCGCCTGTGTCAGCATTCACCTGGTCCAGAGAGAGAGAGAAGGAGAGAGAGTGGGAAAGATATAGAGAGGAGGGAGAGGGAAAGAGATGGAGAGGAGAGAGAGAGAGAGAGAGAGAGAGAGATGGAGAGGAGGGGGGTAGTGGGATTAGATGAGAATAAGATAAGCAGAGCTTTCTCCTGACCACAGTATCATGAAGTCATGTATACTCTCTGAAAACAAAGCCTTTATACACCACATTTGCAACTTACTTAGATGTCAGTAAATTCATTTGAACATATGTGTAACTGATGTGTCTCACACAGAATGTGATTGTTTTGGACAGCAAAAATGTGACACTTTTTTTTTGACAAAATTCTGACAAACTTTCACAGATGACCAAGCCAACTTTAGCTTCGTCCTTTTTACTGTGTTTTGGGGGGTTTATTTGATTTTTATGTGTATTAAGATTAGAGGTGATTCACACATTGTTGGATTTGCTGATGTGTGTAAGATTGTGTTTCTACCAGAGCTCAGCGCTAAACTCAGATTATTAACCTTAGGTGCAGGCTGAATACTTTTTTTTTGGGCCAGACGGCTAATTAGCACGATCAGTTATTAAAGAAATAAAAGTTACCGAAAGCAGTTTTTGCAACCGAGATTAATCTGTGTCACAACTGTACAGTTCTTTCTCTGGTACATTCAACTTGAAGGTTCAGTCGTATGCAAAGGTTTTATAACCTCTCAGTCTATTTCCATGTTTTATTGATTTTCTAAGGGAAAATAAGTTAAAATGTTCTCTACAGAGAACACGCATCTGGTGAGATAGGGGGAAAGGGAGAGACACAGAGTGAGAGAGAGGGGGAACAAGAAAGAGGCAGAGAGATAAAGAGAAATCAAACAAGACAGAAAGGCAGAGAGAGAGGGAAGAAGAGAGAGGGGGAAAGACGGATAGAGAGAAAGTGGGAGAGAACAAGAGAAAAGCAGAGAGGAAGAGGCTGTAAGTGAGTGAGGGAAGAGGAGAAAAGAGTGAATGTGGGGAGAGAGAGAGGGGCAGTGAGGGAGAAGGAGAAGAGAGGAAATGAGAAAGAGGTGGAGAGAGATGGAGTGGGAACAAGAGAGGCAAAGTGAGAAAAAAGAAGAAGAGAAAGGCAGAGTGAGCAAGGGGAGGGAGGAGAAAAGAAGGAGTGTAAATGAGGGGAGAGAGGGAATGAGAAAGGGGGAGAAGAGGGAGAGAGGGAATGAGAAAGGAGAAGAAGAGAGATGGAGGGAGTGAGAAAGGGGTGGAGAGAGATGAGAGAAGGAACAAGAGAGGGGCAAAAAGAGAGAGAACAAGAGAGGCAGAGAGAAAAGCTGTGAGAGAGTGAGGGGAGGGAGGAGAAAAGGAGTAAATGAGAGGGGAGAAGAGAGATAGAGGGATCGTTGAAAGAGTGGAGAGAGATAAAGAAAAAGAGAACAACAGAAAGGCAGAGAGAAAGGCTGTGAGTGAGGGAAGGGAGGAGAAAAGGAGTAAATGACGGGAGAAGAGAGAACGAGAAAGGGGAGAAGAGAGAGAGCAATCGAGCAAAGCGTGGAGAGAGAAAGAAAAAGAACAACAGAAAGGCAGAGAGAAAGAGACTGTGAGTGTGCGAGGGATGGGAGGAGAAAAGGAGAGTAAATGAGAGGAAAGAATGAAAAAGGGGAGAAGAGAGCTGGAGGTAATGAGGGGTGATGAGGTATGAGCAGAACGCAAATAAATGAGAGGAGAGATAAAGGGATAAATGGGAGAAGAAAGATAGAGAAAGAGTGAGTTTACAGGAGAGAAGTGCAGAGACGCAGAAAGGGGCAGTGAGTGAGTGAGAGGCAAAGAGAGTGAATGACAGGAAGAGAGGGGGGTAGAGAGGGAAAGAAAGTGAGAAGGGAGATATGGAGAGATTAATAAAGGTGTAGAAATAGAGAGCAATTGAGAAAGAGGGAGATAAGAATAATAGAGGGAGATATAAAAAGTTTAAATAGTTTAACATATTTTAGATTTTTTGTTTTACTTTTTCCAGTGTGTCATAACTTTTGAGCCACATTTCATGTTTTCTTTCCCTCAGTGTGTTACATTCAGCAGTCAGACAGTAACTGTTGATTAGAATGTGCAAAAGTGTGTTCAAAGCAGCCTAACATTTCATTGGGGTGCTCAAACTTTTGCCTGTGACTGTCAAAAGTGATGCCCATACTGAAGTTCTTTTTCTGAAGCTGACTCCCAAACACACACTTGTTTATACTGTTAAACTGAGCATTAATGTGTGTGTCTCCAGGCCATTGGGGTGCATTTGAAATTCAGATTGGAGACATTCAGAAAGTGATAAATGTGTTTATTCACTCACAGGCAAAGAACATGCGTACAATTACAGGTGATTAACAGCAGGGAAGAAAAAGAAACACTTTCTGTCTGTCTTCATTTCGCGCACTCCCACCCACAGTTACACACTGATACACACTTGCACATACACATATATCCCTGTGCAAAAAAAATGGGCCAAGCTTAAAATACTGGGTGATTCAGAAAGATTAATCTGATTTCAAAATGATTGATTTCACTTGTAAATCACTACAGAGCAATGCAGTAAATTCAGAATGGTTTAAGTGAGCATAAAGTTTATTATGTAATTTTACAAACTCCATGTGAACCTCCTCCAGCTGTGTGGACAACATCAACACCGTAGTCAAATTCATTCCGAGCTGGATTGAGCATGTCGGGTATCACTGTACTCACAGCTCTTCGGAGATCATCCAGTGTCCAGGAGATTTCTGAGATCATCCAGTGTTGTGGAACCAGCAATGAACGCTCTGAGCTGCTGGAGGTTCACTGCCCACGGAAATCACGTTGCACAGTTATGAGAGATTCACTTTTATTAAAGTGGAGAACGCAAAACTCTTTCTGTTCAGGGGTTGCCATCTCCTCGCAGACTGAAGGGAGCCATCTTTCTGTGACGATTAGAAACTCTATAATCTCCTCGTTCAGTTGGTTTGTGATTGGCTCCTTTTTTAACTGATGCCTTTGGGCTGGTTTAATTTCTTTGGAGAGTATTTGGTTTTACATTAAACATGCTCAGCAGTGTTTTTTAACTGTTTGACATCATCGAGTGCAGTTCATTCTGTAAAAGGCTGTCTGTAAGTTTACCCACAAGGTGAATGCTCAGGTATTCCCCAGTATTCTCGTGTGTGTGTGTGTGTGTGTGTGTGTGTGTGTGTGTGTGTGGGGATACTGAGGGCAGTCCCTCGTAAAGTCCAATAGAGCGGTGTAGTTACTGCCTGCCTCATTACACTTTTTGAACACACACACACACACACACACACACACACACACACACACACACACACACACCCAACACACCTGCACTGATCCCAGTCACTGTACTTCATGCTTTCATGCCTCTTGCTGTCAACACTGCTGTATTTCTGCCTATGGATATCTCTTCTGATAAGCCTTCTGATTAGGTCAGTCAGAAAAAAAATGATCTGATCGCTTAAATCTGTGAAAGCTTTTGTGTTGATTTGTGTGGGCTGTGAGTTACAGAAGTAAGGACCCTTGATTGCAGAGAACAGACTCTTTCATTCTGTGTAATCTGGTTTGGTTAATATTCAGCAATAATTCAGTTTGGTTAGGCATCGCACTCAGCTGGTCTCCACATTTTACAACTTTACCTCACCCCTGGGCCACGACAGGCCAAATGTCCAAATGTGGTCAAGGCCATTAGTTTATGGTCTCAAGGCTGGTCTTGAGAATGAGATTGAACTTGAGCACCACATCAGTAATGGATGGTGACTGTTTTCGTGGTCATTTGGACATGCTAAATTGCACCTAGGTGTGAGTGACTGTCTGTGTCTGTCTGTCTGCCCTGCGATGGACTGGCGACCTGTCCAGGGTGTATCCTGCCTTCCGCCCGAAGACTGCTGGGATAGGCTCCAGCACCCCCCCGCGACCCTGACGGAGAAGCGGCTTAGAAAATGGATGGATGGATGGATGGATGGATGGATGGATAAATGATGGATAGTCTCTGAGATGTGAAGTACTGTGTGTATATATACAGACATATGTATATAATTTTGTTCATAAGTGTAAAATACAGAGTGTATGTGTATCTGGTATCTCTCATGCTTGTCTCTAATGAACTGTAAGCCTGAGTCTAAGCAGCAGTTAAAGATTGTATGACACTGCAGGGATAAGTAACTTCAGAAAAGAAAAGCTTCATGTTTTCACTCACTTCCCTCATCTCACTTCTTCCAAAATCACACTTTTCATCCCCTTTCTCACTTGTTTCAATTATGTCTGGCTCCCAGGCAGACTTGCATGCACACACAAACACACACACACACATACACACACACGCCTCTCACGAAGTAAAAATATGGAGAGGCTACATTCAGTAAAAAAGTAGGGAAGCCCACAGGCTTGAGAGCAGATATCAGGGACTTAATTACAACATTCCCTCATATTTCTCTGCTAACACAGACAAATCAGAGAGAGAGACAGAGCGAGAGAGAGCAAGAGGGTGAAAGGAAGGAATGTTGGAAAAAAGAAAGAAGGGGAAGAGAAATGAGACACAGAAAGGGGGGAAGTAGAAGAAAGGAAATAGAGTTAGCCATAGAGACATCATGATATGAAATGCATATTTTCTGTGTTTGCCTCTTGGTCATCTGTATCAATGTGAGATGCAATGCAGAGTTTAATTGTTGCTGGCTTTGGGTTTGAAACCGTATCTCCTCAATCACACTCCCCAGCACAGTATAATGCAGTCTGAACACACAGTTGAAGCCAAACAAATCTGCTTTGTTGTTTGTTGACTCACAGCAAGAAAGGCATGGGTTCAGTTCCCTGGCCAAGCGATCAAGGGTCTTTTCTGTGTAGCGTTTACTTGTTCTCCCTGTGTTTCCACTCGCAGACCAAAGACATGCAGTCAGGTGAACTGGAGATGCTAAATTGTCCATAGGTGTGAAAGTGTTTGGGAACATGTCTTTGTGTCTACCCTGCGATGGACTGGTGACCTGTCCAGGGTGTATCCTGCCTTCCGCCTAATGACGCTGGAATAGGCTCCAACACCCCCATGACTCAGGAGGATAAGTGGTTTAGAAAGTGTGTGTGTGTGTGTGTGTGTGTGTGTGCGGTTAGAGCTAAATGCTTCTTTGCAGTATTGCAATAACTGGATTTCAATAATGAAGAAATGGTTGGACCTAAGCACTTCATTGCAGGACTTTGTTTTGATCCCAATAATGAAGCAATGATTGGACTTCATTCAAAGTGCTCCATTAGAATGTCTTGTTACTTGATTCCAGTTGGGCGCTTAGTTACAGTTTTGCCTTATATAAACTCCAGAAACAAAGCGGTGCTATAGTATAGTCTTGTGTCTCAAAATGAAGCAGTGATTGGACCTAAGTACTTCATTACAGGACTTCTTTGTTTTGATCCCAGTAATGAAGCAATGATTGGACTTCATTCAAAGTGCTTCATTCAAAGTGAATGTCCTTTTACTTGGTTCCAGTAAAGAGGAGGTAGTTGGACCTAAGCACTTAGTTACAGTTTTGCCTTATATAAACTCCAAAAACAAAGCGGTGCTATAGTATAGTAGTGTCTTGATTCTCAAAATGAAGCAGTGATTGGACCTAAGTACTCTAAGGCCCAATCCTATTTCACCCCTCGCCCCTGCCACTTGGCTCCTAGCCCTCCGTTCTGCGCGTTCACATCTAGAGTTAGGTTTTTTTTTCCGGTTTTCTTTTTTTTTTATGGAGATAGAGGGGTAGGGAAAAGTTTTAGGACTACATGGCCCTCCAAACCGAGGTTTTCCTCAGCCAAACGGAGTGCCTGCAGAGCCAGAATGTGACTGTTGCATCATTTGAGGTGGAACGGGAAAATACGAGCAAGAAGCTGGCGAATAGCTGACTCAGCTTTGTATGAGCAAAGAATTAAGAGGTGAGTGATAATAAATAATTGTCTTATAACCTCTCTTTTGAAAGTATATGATTCCCTAAATGTAACTTAAGCCCAGCAGTGAGTTTGCTGAACTTTTCATTCTCTGCCATCACTGAAGATGGGCTGGATCACCTACAGAGCACTGCTAGTAGCCTGTTAATGAAGTAATGTTTTTTTTTTTTTTTGAGGGTTGTTACATTTTATTGGGCAAGATTTCAACCACTACCCCTTATAACTCCTTTCCAAAGGGTTAGGGTGACACTCAAAAACAAGGGGTAGGGCTAAAAAGAAGAAATGTGATTGGGTCTAAGTATGACATGTAGTAGAGCAGTGCATGGAGTGAACCATGTCAGAGTTTCAGTACTGGGATTAGACTTAAGTGTCTTAATTCCATTTTTAAAAGCGGTGATTGGACCTAAATGCTTCATTTTGGTACTGCATTGCATGGATTCCAATAATGAAGCAGTGATTGAACTTGTGCATCATTACAGTGCTGCAGTTTCTTGATTCTGATTATGAAGCAGTGATTGACTTAAATATTTTATTATTTCTGTAATATTTTGACTTATATCAAAGTATGAAGTAGTGGTTATACCTAAATGATTCATTTTAGCATTGCAATGTCTCGAGTATTGAAAAAGTGGTTGGACCTAAGACTTTGCTACAGGACTGCACTTAATTTCTTTATGACTTTTCTTTCGTCCAGCGCATGTCTGTCCATTTCCTGTTGGCTTCGCATTCCTACCCTTTCCAGGCATTTAAACCAACATGTGCAGCTTCATTAACCTGGTACAGCCAGCTGCACATGCATGGGGTTTTATTGTTGTTTCACTCTGCTGTTCTAGCCAGTTCAATTGCATTCTGCATATTGCTTTAGCCAGTGAGCAATGAGCAAAACTGTATGATTAGATCAGCCACTTCCATTGCGTTGATTTTTATAGGTAGTAATGCAGCTTCACCCAAAGCCGTCCATCATCACAAAGATGCTGAACACTCCCTTTGCTCACTGTGCCTGTGGAACAAAACAAAGTAATGAATAAGCAGATCTCATGATGGCCCTGTCAGGCTGTGGCTTCACTGGCAGCTTGCTACAAATACAGCAAACTACAGCACACGACACCGGTCAGTGCCCTCTTCTGTTATGTGTCGTTGTTGGCAGGTAAGCAGTCAAAGAACAGCTCACAAGGGGTCAGAGTTACTGACCTGAACACTGCTCAGAGACAAACAAACATCCAGCCTGCACCTGCTCCAGCATCTGTGCAAACCTGTGTGTGTGAATTCACTCCTGTGTGTTTCGATCTTAAGAGTGTTGGGGCAACGTGAACTGGTGTGTCTTCTGGTCACCATGGTATTTGCGTAGCATGCCTGTCATTGACTGTTTGCCAAATATTGATTGAAATCTGAATACTTTATTGATCCCAGAGGGAAACTGCAGTTCTTACAGTTGCAACCATTTATGTAAAAGAATAAACACTTCAAAAATTAAAAAAAAGAGAAATTTGCAATATGTACAGGTTCAAATTCTTATGAATACAGTAAGTGGCAGTGGCTGTGAATAATAAATATGAAACATACTGTATAAAGCAGTTCAAATTATTGCACCTCTGAGTTATTATATTGAGGAAGGATTTATAGAGTTTGATGGCCACAGGTAAGAATAGCTTCCTGTGGCGCTCTGTGGTGCATTTCGGAAGAATGAGTCTTGCACTAAATGTGCTCCTATATCTCATCACTATGTTGTAGAGTGGGTGGGAGCCATTGTTCATAATGACCTGCAGCTTAGACAGCGTCGTCCTCTCCGACACTGCCAACAGCAAGTCCAGCTCCACACCCACAACATCACCAGCCTTGCAGATCAGTTTGTTGAGTCTGTTGGTGTCTGCCACCCTCAGCCTGCTTCCCCAGCATGCAACAGCATAGAGGATGGCACTTGCCACCACAGACTCATAGAAGATCCTCTTAGCCCAGTCCAGTTTATTGTCAGTATACACTCCCAGATGTTTGTAATCCTCCACAGTGTCCACTCTGACCCCCCTGGTGGACACAGGGGTCACTGGTGCCTTGTCCCTCCATAGGTCCACCACCAGTTCCTTTGTCTTTGTCACATTGAGCTGCAGATGGTTCCGCTCGCACCATGCAACAAAGTCCTTCTCCGTCGCCCTGTACTCTTCATCACCCTTGTTGATGCATCCAACTATTGCAGAATCATCAGAAAACTTCTGAAGATGCCATGTCTCTGTGCAGTAACCGAAGTTCGTGGTGTAGAGGGTGAAGAGGAAGGGCGAGAGGACAGTTCCCTGTGGAACTTCAATGCTGCTGACCACTCTGTCTGAGACACAGTGCTGCAGGCGTACATACTGTGGTCTGCCAGTCAAGTAGTCAACAATCCAGGACATGAGGGGGGCATCTACTTGCATCACTGTAAGCTTATCACCCAGAAGAGCAGGCTGAATAGTATTAAATGCACTGGAGAAGTCAAAAAACATGACCCTCACAGTGCAGGCTGGTTTATCCAGGTGATCCAGGTGGATGATGGCATCCTCAACTCCCAGGTGGGCTGATGGGCGAAATGGAGGGGGTTCAGAAGTGGCTGGACCATGGGCCAGAGTTTATCCAAGACAAGCATCTCCAGGGTCTTCATGATGTGGGACATCAATGTCACTGGCCTGAAGTCCTTGGCTTCATTGTGTTGCAGTGTCTTCGGAACAGGAACAATGCAGGACATCTTCCACATCATAGGGATGCTCTGGAGACTCAGGTTCATGTTGAAGACATGTTGCAGTACTCCACAAAGCTGGTGGCACAGGCTTTAAGTACCCTAGGGGGACCCCATCAGGGCCTGCAGCCTTGTTTGTGTGGAGTCTCTTCAGTTGTCTTCTCACCTGGTCAGCAATGAGACTCACTGTAGAGGTAATGGAAGGGGGAGGGGAGTGTGAGATGGACTGTCACAGGAGGGGGGTAGGCTGTCAGGAGGGGGAGGGAGGGTGAGTGGAGTGGGCTTCTGAGGACCAGCAGCAGAGGAGTCAGGACGGGGGAGGACCAGGCCTGCAGTGTCAAATCTGTTAAAGAACAGATTTAGCTTGTTGGCCCCGTCCACGCTGCTCTCTACTCTTCTGTTGTTGCTGGACCTGAAGCTGGTGATGGTCCTCATTATACTTCAAACCTCCTTCATGTTGTTCTGCTGGAGTTTACACTCCAGCTTTCTCCTATATTTGTTCTTAGCCTTCCTGATAGTTGTCTTCATTTCCCTCTGGATCATTCTCACCTCCTCCTTGTCTCCAGCTCTGAAGGACACTAGAAATGACACTAAACCAATCACTGCTTAGCATCTGTCTCCAAGCACTACTTCTTCTGAATAAGTCTAGAGTGAAAATGATTTAAATTAGACAGAACTGTTGAGCTCATTGTTAAGCATTGTTAATCGTACAAAGTGTGATGACCAAAGCATTATATTGTCTTTATCATTTTGTCTTTAGCAATGCTCAATTAAAACAACAGTAGATGATGTTCAGCTAAGGTCCAAGCTTTATTTTCAAGGCTTGGCTTTCTCCTGGGTATTTTTGAAAACTGTTGTTTTTATTTTTATTATATTAAATAAGGGCATTCTCTCACTTAGTTTTGATAATGATAACCCTGATACTAATCCATAAACAGCTTTGGGTTTTTTCTGTATATGTGTGATGTAGGTACTAGGGAGACATAGATGGTTGCCCTCTTTCGAGCCCTGGGGAAGACTTTTGTCATACTCTGAAATGATGTTACCATCACAAGTTGTCTCAGAACTTTTGATTAGAACAGCCCACTGCAGGGCCTCAGACACTAAACATCTACTAAACATTGTACCCCTTTTCAGTATGCGCAATTCAAAGATCTGAAGTCATTTCCTGCAAGTTGGGTCTCGAGTCTCTATGGTGCAAGTCTGAATGTTAAGGTCATATATAATTAATACAGTACTTTTTTTTTTTCCCCTTCTCTCTGTCTTTGTTTTTGGAATTAAGATTCCCATCCCTTGGAATCAGAATTGGGATCAGCTCCAAAATATCTGGAATTGAACCCTGCTGACAGGCAAAGGTTGAAACTAATAATTTTTGAGTTGAGTCACAGGTCAGTTAAGGGTGCGTCTGAGTTGAATCATTAGTCATTCAGCATGCAACTGGAGTGCCCATCTCTGGTGCAGTTCCACAATACAAAACTTCTTTTTTCATTTATTTTACTGAGGATATAAAACAGACTTTCATAAAATGCAACGTTCTACTGCTTTTTTCATTACATCACTACCTTCATGTCCAACACCTCAAAGCACTGTAAAAATCCCCCACAATCCCAGATTAAAGCGCTCAAAGAAACTCAGACTTATCTGCATGAGTTTACACAGCACTTTTCTTTAATGTATTAAACTCTCTCATGACTTAGCAGATATCTTCACTCCAGCACCTATCACTGTTAAACACACACACACACACACACACACACACACACACACACACACACACACACACACACACACACCCCTGTTACTCTCTGTAATAAGTTACCCTCATCACACACTGATCACCCCTCTCTGTAACATCACTCACAGCTCCATGATGACAGAAAGGGGCGGAGCCTCCACTGCAGCATCTGCCACTGAGCGTCAGGTGGATTTGAATAATTCCCAGAATGCAGAGCAGGGGGTCTGGGAGTGTCTCAGCCTGTATTCCTCCAAACAGCGGCTGACTGATGGGAAGGAAATGTGTATATGTGGTTGTGAAGCTGCTGGCGGCTCCGAGTGCTGAACGCTGATTAACGAGCATCGCTCACACTCAGCGGAAGCGGAAATTAAGTATTTGAGCTTAAGTGGGACATTTGTCAAATCCCTGCAGCGTTTGGGGTGGGGCTGACGTTTCTGCTGTAGAAACAAAAAGCCTGAAACTGCAACACGGACCTGTAACAGTGGCGTAGCATCTAGGTATGCAAGATATGCAACTGCATTTGGGCCCCTGCTTGGGAGGGCCAGTGAGTTTCCATGGCTTTTTGTATTATCAGTGTATAATAGCCTCTGCCTGTTCAATGCAGTTCCCAAGCCCTGCCTCACTTCTGCACAGAACATGGTTTGTCTTAGTACTCATTAGGTTAGAGTGTTCACTAGGCTGTACGTGCAGAGTGGCAGATCGTTCCAGAAGCAGAAGCTCCGTGGTATTTAGAAAACGGGGTCATGTGCCATATGCACAATGCAGCAAGTTATTATGAAATGAACTAGGAAAATGAAGCCAAGAACAATCAGAACATCAAAACATAAATTCCAAAATTCATTTAAGAAATCATGCAACATACATGTTTTGTAGTAGATCTTCAGACTTGAAATGACAGCCTTATCATACGTCTGAATTATCTTTGCATTAAGCAAAATTAAGTAAATGATTTTACTTTAATTTATCCCTCTGAAGAAAGTATGTCTGTTCAACTTGGTTACAAGTGGTGATGATTTCCAGTATAAAGCAGTGTTCATCCTTTACCCTCTACAGCAGCAAGATTTAAATACTCCAGCACTCAAGGTGATAAACCGCCCATCAGAGAAATTCAAATTAACATAGCAAACACGTTTTAACAAATTTTCAAATTCAAATCTAAAATCAGATGACACATGTTTTGTTTCACAGCAACTAAATGCAAACTACAGCCTATCATTATTAGCTGCATATTAAAGTTTAGTGTACTATTGCCCCTGCATGCCACATAGCTCTGCAGAAATCCAAGAACGATGGCAAACAATAGTTAGATATAATTATAGTTATAGCATTATGAGGTATGCTGTATACCCCAAAGTGTGTGGGCACCTCTCCTAATTATTGGGCTCAGGTGTTTCAGCCAAACCTATTGCTAACAGGTGTGTAAAATCAAGCACATAGCCATGCAGTCTCCATCAAACAAAAAAGCTCAGTGACTTTAAACGTGGCACTGTCATAGTATGCCGCCTCTGCTACAAGTCTGTTTGTGAAATTGCTACCCTGCTAGATTTGCCCCAGTCAACTGTAAGTGCTATCTTTGTGACATGGAATAGTCTAGGAACAACAACGGCTCAGCTATGAAGTGGTAGATCATGCACCTCAGTGAAGTTTGTAAAGTTTGATGGTGGAAAGTGATCTGTGTTTGTTTTTCGATTTGGGCTAGGCCTTTTAATTCCATTCAAGATTAATGTTAATGCTACAGCATTCAAAGACATTTTAAACACTCATATGCTTCCAACTTATTGGGAAAAGTTTAGGGAAAGCCATTTCCTGTTCCAGCTTGACTGCACTGCTGTGCACAAAGCAAGGTACATAAGGTATTCTCTAACTTTGTTAAGTATTATAGCAAGCAGCTCAATGCTGTTTTTCTTTCCAGGGATGTCACCACCAAATATTAAAAACGGGGATGCCAATGGTGTTCCAGTCAAGATTAATGTTAATACTGCAGTATACAAAAACATTTAAACACTCATATGCTTCTAACTTAGTGGGAAAAGTTTAGGGAAAGCCCTTTCCTTTTCCAGATTGACTGTACCCCGATGCACAAAGCGAGGTCCATAAAATATTCTCCAATCTCGTTAAGTATTATAGAAAGCAGCTAAGTGCTTTTTTTTCACCAAATATTCATCTTCACCAAATATTAATAATGGGGATAGCAATGTTTTTGAAGCCTATGTTTTCAGATCAAACAGGCTTGTTTAAGCAATGAAGCAGTGTGGCACAGCAATAAAGCAAAATGTATTTTAAGTATTTCGTAGTAGCAGGTAGCTCATAGGGAGCGGCTAAACATATCAAAGCTTTGAGCATGGCTGCTGAACACCGATATAGTACAATTAGAGTGGACCTATAAGATGGGTGGAGGCCAGGAAGGGGACAGAGAGTGGAAGTACAAGGTAATAAAGTGGACGGGGAGTGTAGAAGTATTTAATTAACATTGGTGCTAAAAGCTTCTATAGTAGCAGAGCATGAAGGATTCGATGTGGATGTTCTGTGGCTTTTTGTCTGATAACTTCCCTGAAATTGGTGGTTGTAAATAATGGATTGGGCACCTCTGGTCTCCGCTGTGTCTTTTTACATTGGCTGAGTGGTATCATGTGTTTTCTCTGGTTGCACAACTAGTGTAAGAAACTGAAACACACTCTCAGGTATTGAGAGAAGTGTCTGGAAGAACGGAAAAAAATATCCCTCTGGGTGTCTCAAACTGAGAATGCATAGCACAGACCAAGAGTGAGGGCTGTGTGTGAGAGATCAGGTTGTGTGTGTGTGTGTGTGTGTGTGTGTGTGCGCATCTGACCACACTGCTAATCAAAAATTTGAGAACACTGTGCCTACTTCTAAAGTCATTTTTCATTTTTCCAGACCTATAAATTGCACAACATTCCCTTAAAGCTATAATCCAAGTGGATTTTCTGAAAATCCCTGATTTTCTGACTTGTTACAGATCTTTACCGTTTCCTTACAGAGACGGAAGGAAAGTTTCAGCGGTCAATAATAGATAACTTTTGAAATGCTTTACCTGAACCCTGCTACATAACAGCGACTTAACCATGCCATAAACTTGTCATGACAGATACCGTATTTAATAAGTTGTCATGACAGATTTTGTTCAGCAATGTAACAATTCATGTTGCACCTGTACAGACACTGTATTAGCATTGGTGTCAATACTGACACTTAAACGCAGTATCTATATCAGTTATGGGGACATTGATCCCCAAGACCAACACCACAAAGCAAATTCTGATGCACACACACGCACTAATGCCTGCTTGCGCACTAGTAGACAGAATTAACAACATGTCGGCATGTAATGGCAGTATTTCATGGGAAAAACTTGCTTACATGATCTCCTTACCTGAATAGTTGAGCCAGGCTTCTTTCAGTAATAACTCATCTGTTGTAGTGTAGTCACTTACAGTCTGAGTTAATGTTGGTCAAGTGTTATTGAGGAAGTGGAAGGAACTGCCAGACTCTAAGATGATAACATTTAGCCTCGATTCAGCCTTTAGCATAACAGCCTACTGGCTCGGCCTGTGTGTTCACTAGCTCTGTCTGCGGGGCGCCTCTGTTGGTCAGCTATATCACTCAGCATTGGGGTCTCGCAGTCCTCTGCTTTAACCAGGCAGAAAAAATGCTAAATGTCGCTGCTACTGAAACCATAAATGATGCTGATATTTACAGAACTCCATCAGAGTCTGATGCTCAGAGATAAAGCATGAGTGAATGAGACGCACATGTGAGACAAATGAGTTGAGAAATTCAGAAATGAAACAACATTCGGGACCATTTTTGTCAAGCCAGAGAAGCAGTTATGTGTACACACCGAGGTTTATCTATATAAAGTTTTCTGTTCTGCTTTTAACTATTTTGCACAAGAGATATTTTACGTTTACATAAGCTGTTAAACATGGTTCTTATTTCTAACTGTATAATAGTACATACTAAATATATATGATAAATAAATAAAAAATTAAGCATATTTAAGCATGGTTGTGATGTCATAAACATCAACATGATTACTGAAGGCCATCCATTCAGCTTATAGCAGTGTATCCTACATATTCATGTTATGGAGATAAGTGTTAATACAGCTGAGATTCTGTAGAGTTATTGTTTGTTTACCATTCTTAACAATCGATCAAGGCTATTTGATGGCATGACTGGTCTTCTGTAAACTTTATGCTGTTCCTGGCATCTGCTAGATCATTGCAGTCTTCTAAAAGGAGTTTTACTTTGTTTCTAACATAAGTTGAGTGTTTCCATCTGAACTTATTAGTTTACTCTGTATATTTCAATCTGAACTACATGTTGATTGAGGATCAAGGCGCAAGGAATCCACAGAGGTGATTAATATATATCAGACTTAACAAAAACAGCCTGTTAAATTCTAAATAATAAGTAAGTTGGAAAATTACTCTTTTTGATATATAAACCCATGCAACCATTATAAGTGGAATTCAGAGGTAAAAAGTAAATAAAACAAATGAAATATGTGGAAAAATATAGAATATCACTGCATTAAAACATTTGAAAAGATAGTTGATGTCCCCACACTTTTGACGAGCAGTGTGTGTGTGTGTTGGGGGGGTATTAGTGTCCCCCTGAATGACCTTGCCTGGACTAACAGTGGTAATGTGAGCAGCTGTGTGTGGCGTTTTGGCTCTGCTGTGGCACTCTGGTGAGTGTTTGGGTTTCCTCCGGCTGCGTTAGAGATCCTCAGGGCTTAATGCTTCTCCGGGCTGGCCTGGGTCCAGCATTAGCGGAGTATCATTACCCACAATGCTGTGCTCCAGACTTGCCTGAGCAGGTCCAGGATCAGTCGATAGAAGCCAATTTAGAAAAGCAGCCAAGTCTGCAGAAACCATGAGGCAATGGCGGAAATAAAGACGGATACACAATCTGACGCCAGGGCACTTTTTCACGGCTTATTTGTCATCCAGGGAAAAGGAGAGTGGATGAGGAAGAGAAGGGGATAAGTGACGGGGAGAGAGAGATACAGGTGTGTGTGAGAGAGAAGGAAAAGGCAAGTGAAAGGGCACTTTTAATTGATTTACCAAATGTAATTGTGGAACGTTGTATGTGCATTTCATTACGAATGGGCCAATACAAATCTAAAGAGTAACTGGTGTTTTCAAAATATGTCAAAAAATAAGCAACAACAAAAATGGAGATACAAAGTCTTATTCTGACAGTAGGTAATTGTAATTAATGACCTAATTGTAATTAATTACCATTAGTGCAAGTGATTCATTTCCCAGTGTCAGGAAACATATCGCTGTTGTCAGAAGAAAACCTTATATCTCCATTTTTAAGATTTTAAAGTTTTTGACATAATTTGAAAATGCCTGTTGCTATTTACAGTGCATCCGGAAAGTATTCACAGCGCTTCACTTTTTCCACATTTTGTTTTGTTACAGCCTTATTCCAAATTGAATTAAATTAATCTTTTTCCTCTAAATTCTACACAAAATACCCCATTGTGACCATGTGAAAAACGTTTTCTCGAGAGTTTTGAAAATTTATTAAAATTAAAAAACAAAGAAATCATATTTACATAAGTATTCACAGCCTTTGCTTAATACTTTGTAGAACCACCTTTGGCAGCAACTACAGCCTCAAGTCTTTTTGAATATGATGCCACAAGCTTGGCACACCTATCTTTAGGCAGTTTTGCCCATTCTTCTTTGCAGTACCTCTGAAGCTCCATCAGGTTGGATGGGAGACGTCTGTGCACAGCCATTTTCAGATCTCTCCAGAGATGTTCAATCGGATTCAAGTCTGGGCTCTGGCTGGGCCACTCCAGGACATTCACAGAGTGGTCCTGAAGCCACTGCTTTGAGATCTTGGCTGTGTGCTTCGGATCGTTGTCCTGCTGAAAAATGAACCGTCGCCCCAGTCTGAGGTCAAGAGCGCTCTGGAGCAGGTTTTTATCCAGGATGTCTCTGTACATTGCGGCATTCATCTTTCCCTCTATCCTGACTAGTCTGCCAGTTCCTGCTGCTGAGAAACATCCCCATAGCATGATGCTGCCACCACCATGCTTGACTGTAGGGATGGTATTGGCCTCGTGATGAGCAGTGCCTGGTTTCCTCCAAACATGACGCCTGGCATTCACACCAAAGAGTTCAATCTTTGTCTCATCAGACCAGAGAATTTTGTTTCTCATGGTCTGAGAGTCCTTCAGGTGCCTTTTTGCAAATTCCAGACGGGCTGCCTTGTGCCTTTTACTAAGGAGTGGCTTTCGCCTGGCCACTCTGCCATACAGGCCTGATTGGTGGATTGCTGCAGAGATGGTTGTCCTTCTGCAAGGTTCTCCTCTCTCCACGGAGGAACGCTGGAGCTCTGACAGAGTGATCATTGGGTTCTTGGTCACCTCCCTGACCAAGGCCCTTCTCCCCCGATCGCTCAATTTAGACGGCCGGCCAGCTCTAGGAAGAGTCCTGGTGGTTCCGAACTTCTTCCATTTACGAATGATGGAGGCCACTGTGCTCATTGGGACCTTCAACGCAGCAGTAATTTTTCTGTATCCTTCCCCAGATTTGTGCCTCGAGACAATTTTGTCTCGGAGGTCTACAGACAATTCCTTTGACTTCATGCTTGGTGTTTGCGCTCTGACATGCAGTCAACTGTGGGACCTTATATAGACAGGTGTGTGCCTTTCCAAATCATGTCCAATCAACCACAGGTGGACTCCATTTAAGCTGTAGAAACATCTCAAGGATGATCAGTGGAAACAGGATGCACCTGAGCTCAATTTTGAGCTTCATGGCAAAGGCTGTGAATACTTATGTAAATATGATTTCTTTGTTTTTTAATTTTAATAAATTTTCAAAACTCTCGAGAAAACTTTTTTCACATGGTCACAATGGGGTATTTTGTGTAGAATTTAGAGGAAAAAGATTAATTTAATTCAATTTGGAATAAGGCTGTAACAAAACAAAATGTGGAAAAAGTGAAGCGCTGTGAATACTTTCCGGATGCACTGTACATTTGTGTATAAATTTCACGATTAATAGACTCAAATAAATGGTCCAGAATGACTTGAGGGGGGAAAAAGTCTGGTTCCATTGACTTACATTAAAAGTGAAGTAGGTTTTGTTCTTCTCCTGTAAACCGTTTTGGAGATACAAGGTTTTCTTCCAACAACAGCGATATACTTAACAAAAGAGTGACTAATATAATATCACATTTTTCAGTATTTAAGGTGTCCACCCTTTGTCTTTATTGCAGCTTCCATTCTTTTTGGGAGACTCACTTTCAATTTTTTCAAAGAACTATACAGGGATAATTTTCACACCTCCACAGTTCAGTCTTAGAAGTCGGTTGCTTTTTCTGCTTCTCACAATCCAATTAATCCCAACCACATTATCATGCATTGGGCTAAGGCAGGTTGCAATTGCAAACAGACTTTATTAGGGGCATTCAGATACTTATGGTTGTAGCAGGCAGGGGTCAACATACAGGCAGGCAGGAAAAGATGCATATCCATACTCAAAATTACAAAGAAAAGCCAGGGTCGAAACCAGTGAAATCCAACACAAGAAACTGGCTCAGAACTCAGGTGCACAGGTAGCAACATGGAAACTTCGCCAACACATGGTGGGAAAAAAGGGGGTATATAAAGCAGTTTTAATGAGACCAAAAGGAGCTGCAGCTGTGTGTGAGAGAAGAAGAGTGGGCGGAGTCAGGAAGAGTATTCCGAATGGAAGGTTTATACTTGAATGTCTTTTATTCCGATTGAGCAGTTAGTCGGATTATTAATGGATTATTAGGCTGCATGTAAGCATGTATTAGGCTGGTTGAAAGATGGACAGAAACTCCTGTGGATTTTTTCAGATCTGAAGGAAGAGTGGAGCTTGATTTTTCTCTACTCTCTCAAAGATGAAAGCTTCAAGTGCTGCTTATCTGATGATGGCAGTTTTAGTATCTAATGGGTCTTACACTGTTCTAAGTAGTGCAGGTTTTTCTGTATCTTTTCATCAGAACTCTTTGTGCTTTGACTTCCTCCATCCTTATGCAAGTATATTGGATCAAATAATGTCATCAGATATTTTTCCTGTAAAAATGCATTCTTCATCACCATCATCATCATCAATAATCATGATTATTTTTCTTTTTTTTCTTATTTTAAAAATCATTAGCATTTTCATCAACATTACTAAGTACAATTCTGTAGAACTCCTTTACGTGTTCCATCAGCCTGTAATACTTCTAGTCAACCTTCAGAGAGAGACTTTTTACTGTAGTGAAAGAGAGAGAGCGCACAAAAGAGAGGAGGAAGCAGTGAGTTTAGTGGATTGCAAGACATGATTCCAAGTGGCTAGATCTCTCTCTCGCTCGCTCTCTCTCGCGCTCTCTCTCTCTCTCTCTCTCCCTCCCGCCCTCTCCCTCTCTTCCACTCTTGCCCTGTCACACATGAGCGATCCCCACTTTAGCCGTCAATGGAAATCTAATTGGCTGAAAAGCGATCAATGGAAAGTAAATTGGTTTTTATATGGAAGCAGCAGCAGCAGCAGCAGTGAGAGGCTTTAAGATCTAAACTCAGAGATACAGAGCGAGAGAGAGAGAGATACAGAGAGACAGAGAGGGAGGTACAGAGAGCGCAGAGGAGTTTGTGTGTTTATATTTTCATACTGATATACACCAGTGGTGATCCCTGACTGTTTGAGCAGTTTGGGCAATGAATGTCAAAATGCGACCAAAAGGAGCTGCAGCTGTGTGTGAGAGAAGAAGAGTGGGCGGAGTCAGGAAGAGTATTCCGAATGGAAGGGGTATATACCTCTACAATAGTGCTAAGATTTGCTAGCATCCCTGCACTCTCAGAAATAAAGGTATGAAAGTGTCACTGGGGCAACACCCCTCTTTTCACTGGGGTGCTACCCTCAAGGGTACATTTCGGTACCTCTAGTCAGGGAACATAATTGTACCCTAATCCATTGAAATGATATTTTCTAAGTTGTACTGACTCCACACACCCTGTCTTGTCTTATTGTTGTGTTTTAAAGCATTAGGTTATTAAAAGGTGTAAATGTGTACTTTTTACCTGGGAAAACGTATTTAAGGTGCACAATTGTACCTTAAAACCACTGTTGTACTTTAGAGGGCACATTTACATTGTTTGTGCTTTGATGAACAAAAAATGTACCTGCACAGAACCTTTATTTCTAACAGTCTACGAGATTCATATAGTTTGTCTGCGCTAAGCTAATGACAATTCACACTAAAATTTTTTGACTGATCTGTATTAAACACAGATATTTTACGCTTCTAATACACATTTAAATTTTCACTTGAAACTTTTGACAGAAATAATAATTGTCACACTATTTAGCTGCTTAACTTTTACCTGTCAAATAAAACCAAAATAAATTTCTAATCCTGTATGAAGTTATTGGTATGACTAGCACAGAAATGTATTATATAATGTAATGCTTTAATAATCTGATGTACTTTAGAGCTATTAGACCATTTGTCACTGTGTTTGCACACTGAAATTAAACCTCTGCATTTAACCCATCCTTGCAGTGAAACACCAGCATACATGCACGCTAGAGAACACACACACTAGGGGGCAGTAAGCACACTTGCCCGGAGCAGTTTAAATTTATACAGTTTGGCGGCAGTGAATAAACGTTTTTAGGGGCCGACATTTGTCTGGACAGCACTTCTCAGGAGTTTGGAATCACTGTTCAAACCTTTGAAATGACAGGTTTCGTACTTATAGACATATTCCATACTTATAGAAAAAGCTGGATAACGTCGAATGAATTTACATCCCTGTTTTATCAGTTTGCTGTCTCATCATTGTTTTGCTGATTGATGCTATACAGTGTGTGTGTGTGTGTGTGTGTGTGTGTGTGTGTATGTCTGTGTGAGTGGCTGTTTTGTTCAGTCTAATGTGGGTTGTGTATGAACAGTGTTCTCCTGATCGAACATTTATCACTTTGACACCGGCTACTCCCCCACCCCAACACACACACACACACACACACACACACACACACACACACAGAGGAAAATACTGCAGTCAGCTCTTACATACTTTTATGAGAAAGTGAGAGAGACATAGGTAAAAAAGGGGGAGAGAGAGAGAGAGAGAGAGAGAGAGAGAGTGTTTAAAAAGGGAGAGAGACCAAAATAGCAAGAAAGAGAGAGAGAAAGAAACAAAAATGGAGTTTACAAGGAAGAGAAAATGAGACAGTAAGAGAGAGCATCCGAGAGAGAAAAAAAGAAAGAGAAAAAGGGAGAAAGGAAAGAGCTAGATAGTGATGGGGAGAGAGATACAAACTGAGGGAGAGAGAGGGAGTGAGAGTTAGAGAGACCAATAAAGCGAGGGAAAAAAGAGAGGGAGAGAGAGAGAGAGAAAGAGAAACAGAAAGTGAGAGAGGGAGAAAGGGAGGTAGAGAGAGAGAGAGGGGGAGAGAGAGAGAATGATGAATTAGTTTGTTTTCACTTTGGCCACATCTCTGTGTGCCTGGGGCAGATTGGGGTGAGTGGGCGACTCTTTATAAATGTGCTTCTGTCTGTGTGTGGGTCTCAGAGTGAGAGAGAGAGAGTGAGAGAGAAAAATATATAAATATACATTTATGTACATTACTGCAGTTTCTTTTGGTCTAACCCTTTTGGGTGATTGTATAATCTGATCTCAGGCATGTGTGGATGTTTCAAGATGATTTCTGCTGTTTATGCATGTAATGTCAGGTGTTTCTATATTCCAGGTGTGTGTTTAAGCTTGTGGGGTGTTTGGATGTGGGGTCTTGCTCTTGACCTGTGGGCAGAAACTCTGCATATGCCAATACACACCCAGCAGAATTAATCATAAACACATCCCTTCTGTCCGGAGAGGGAGAGAGAGAGAGATGGTTTTAATTGCAAAAAAAGTGGTAATACTTTACTTAGTAGCAGTATTTGGGTAGCTAACTGATTCTTTATACACTGACCAGCCACTTCATAAATAAATACCCTTCCTTCTTTCTACGTTCATTGTCAATTATATCAGCTCTACTTACCATTTAGGTGCACTCTGTAGTTCTACAATAACAGACTGTAGTCCATCTATTTCTCTGCATACTTTGTTAGCCCCCTTTTACCCTGTTCTGCAATGGTCAGGACCACCACAGGACCACAACAGAACAGGAATTATTTGTGTGGTGAATCATTCTGATACACTGATGTTGTGGTAGTGTTAGTGTGTGTTGTGCTGGTATGAGTGAATCAGATGTCAAACTGGTCAAATTGTGTAAAAACAAGTAGGTGCTTTTAAAGGGGCTGAGCAGTGTAGATGCTTATATTTGTCTAAGTATCTATTAGTTTCATCTTAACATTTGCCAAAACCAAAAAAATAATATAAATTCCTTGTAACACTCTTACCATAACTTCATTTCAAAACCTAAACCTAACCCTCAGTAATGTGTGGGAGCGATGATGAGGTGGACGCATGTGCAAAGAGAAGCAAGATTTATTATGGGCATATCCAAACTCGGAGTCAAAACAGTCCAGGGTCTCAGAGCCAACACGGAGAAAAGGAGGGACAGACATAACACAACAGAACAGAGGATCAACAAACAACAGAGACCAGAATAATAAATACCAAACAAATCAAATAATTGTAACAAAGACCGGCAAGAGACTTGGGAAAACACAGGGCTTAAATACAGGGACAGGTAACGAGACACAGGTGGTTAACGAGTAACAAGTGAAAACAATCAAGGGCAGGGTCTGGAAACAAGGGGGCAGGACCAGGAAGGAAGCAAAACAAAAGCACATGGACAAGACCAAAACCAAAACAAAAGCACTTGGACAGGACTAGGAGGAGCCAGTTGTGACACCCTCACTCTAACATAACCTTAAGCTCAACCCAAAACCTAAATGTAATCCTTAACCTAACTCGTGGGTTGTCAGTTCATGAGGCCCCACAGCAGGGTTATATTTTTAGCTAACAAAAGCGCAAAGAAAAGAAACATTTAAGACAAACATTCATCATTTACAGACGGATAGACAGACTTACTTGCGTTATTTTTTTTTATCACCTTGGCTGATTTCCTGATACTTTTCATTTTAAGCAAGGAACTGTTAACCACTAAGAAGGTGCGAAGCTGAATTCAGCTTCTCTTTTGCTTTCGCCAGCTTCTTGTTTGAATTGTCCTGTTCCACCTTAAATGGTGCAGCAGTGACATTCTGGCACCTCAGGCACCATTTCAGGTGGAATGGGAAATTTCAAACAAGACGCTGGAGAATGGAGAATTAAGAGCGGAAGCTATTCCACTTCTGCGGAAATGTATCCTGCCTGAGATGTGAGAGAAGCAGTTATATCTGAACTAAAGCTTGAAGTAGAGCACAATAAGTCTTTTTTTCTTTACATTTTTATTCTACACTAGGATATTTGCACATACTGAGACCTATTCAACATTACTTGAAAAACAGGACATAAAATGTTGGAAGGACCAAATGGCTCTTTACATTTGAGTTGCTGACCTCATTAATCATTCTGACCTTAACACTGTTGGTATTCAACAAGGTGTCACCAGACGGTCTGTAGACAAATCATTTTTTTGTATTTGTAGATAATCTATTACACGTGTGACAGTGGCACATTGTCAATGAGCTCTTCAGTCTGACCTGTTAGTGGTAGGTGTGGCTGAAAAGGCCAGAGCCACTAATCAGAAGGGGTGTCCACATACGTTGACCATGTAATGTATCGGTAGTTCCATGTACATGTAGCCTTTTACTTTAAGCATTTATTAGTGTTCTGTTTAACAAATATAAACCAATCAGCTGTAACATTTAAAACCTTCTCATGGTTTTTGCACTTGTTGTCCAATTTATCAGCTCCATTTGTCATACAGTGCAGTTTTTATTCTACAGTTACAGACTGTAGTCCATCTGTTTCTCTGCATAATTTGCCTGGCCCTTTTTACCCTGTTCTTTTATGGTCAGGACCTCCACAGGATCACCACAGAGCAGGTATTATTTGGGTGGGGGATCATTCTCAGCAGTGACTCTGCAGTGACCCTGATGTAGTGGTGTGTTATTCTGTGGTGTGAGTGGTTTAGACACAGCAGTGCTGCTGAAGTTTGTCCACTTTATTGGACACTCCTCTCTTGTCTCTTCACCTTGTAGACGTAAAGTCAGAGACGATAGCTCGTCTGTTGCTGCACGGTTTGTGTTGGTCATCCTTTATCAGTGGTTGCAGGATGCTGCCCACTGGACACTGTTTGCTGGATATTTTTGGTTGGTGAACTGTTGTAAGTCCAGCAGTAACACTGAGGTGTACAAAAAACTCTTTACATGGCTGATCAACATGTATCAGCGTAACACACAGTAGCACACCAGTACCATGTCAGTGTTACTGCAGTGCTGAGCATGCTCCACTACCCAAACAGTACCTGCTCTGTGGGGGTCCTGACAATTGAAGATCAGGGTAAAGGGATAACAAAGTTTGCAAAAACAGATAATTGTAGAACTATAAAGTGCAGAGAACAAGTTGTCTGAAGGTAATTTTAGAGACCTTTTAGAGGTTTGAGAACTCTTGTTTTTCATCTTTTGACTGGTAGATCATGGAACTCTTGGGAGGTCTGACCTTTTTTGTAACCTACAGCTAGCTAGCTAACTGCTGTGCATCTGAGGTCACACAAGCTCCTATTAATGAATTGGTATGGTTATATTTGCAGACAGTGTGGAGACATTTCTCATGTGCCTTATTGTGCACCATGCTTGTGAAGTACAGTTGCGAGGAAGTACCATGAACCTTGATGTTAAAGATGATCGCTAATGTAGCAATAAACTATTGTATCATTTTATTCCCACAGTTCAGGTGAATCACTAGCTATTACGCTGTCATAAATGAAGTTAATATATGATGGTGGGCTTATAATAGGAACCTGCAAAGGGTGGCCAACAAAAGTGGGAAGCAGCATGTAGCTACATTATGGTGTAATGAATGTTTATAACTATCACTATTTACACATTTAGAAAGGCTTAAATAACCTACTTGCTAAGAGTCTTGACTCGGACCCGAAGCACTGGGAGAGAAGTCGCTTTATGTGAGCGAGAGGAATGCAGGCAGCTGACAAGTACTTTGGCAGATCTGACATCCTGCCCAAGTCAGATCAAACTATAGAAAATGGTAGAAGTTATTTCCAAACTCTCAACAGAAAAGACCAAAAGCATTCTTTTCCAGTTCATTGTGAAAAAATCACAAAGTATAGATGACAGTTTAACAGATAACAGAACATTATTAAAATGAGTAGACAAAGACTTTAAGTAACATTATGATTATGTGGAAGCTAAGCTAAGTCAGATTTGCATATGTTATATGTAACTATTTTATCTTTCATTTTGAGAGAATATTCCCAGACTTCCCAACTTTGTCATAGTTGTTCTTTTTCTTTAGCTATCTGCTCAAATAAGCACAACACAAAGTGAATTGCTGCCCTCTTTAGGTCAGGTTGTTAACTCACTCTGGATTGGACATCACTTTGAAAACATAAACGAAAAATCATCCATTTTTTGTATTGTCAACAATTTTTGATAATGTTGAACACTTGTTCTTACCGGAAGATAAATAAATGAAGGTACTGTGGAAGTTGGACTGTGAAAAGTTGCTGTGAGGTTGTAGGTTTGAATGGTTGGTGTAAGATGGGTGATATCACATCCTGTTCTACAGGAAGCACAAAAGAGCACATTGCAATTACCTCCATACCTTCACTGTCCTCTTTATCAGAAACCCTTCCTTTATAGCTCGACCTGGGTCACGCACGGTTACAGTCCTTTTGGTGATGCACAGTTTGTATTAGTCAATTTTTAGCCCTTCATCAATGATCAATTTCTGATCAGGGAGCTGCTCTTGGCTGGGTAGTTTTAAGTGATGGACGTCTCTTTTTAGTGAAAAAGCTAAAAGTGCTGTGTCTGATACATTTGTACCTGTGCTATCATGTTAGTGTCACTGTGCCAAGGATGGTCCACTGGTCAGAATCTGACCAGTGATTAATGGAGTAGAGGGGGCCTGATAAATTGTGTGTGACAACATATGGGCTACAGTCTGTAATTGTACACTAAAATAATCAACCTAAAAGGTAGGTGGAGCTCATAAACGTCCATCATAGGAGTGGACATTTGCAAATTGAAGACACACCGTCTGTTTTGTTTTTGTTTTTAATAGACTTTGTAGGATTGTAAATAAGATAATTCTAGAATACCCGAGCACATGACACTTGTTTTTGCTGAATGAAGAGATCCATCAGTTGTGCTTTGGCTAATTGCACAACATCCGCAAGTGGAAGGCCTTTCCTCTGGTCAGTTCATTGCAGCCTTCAAAGCTTTTGCCTAGCGTTTGTCGATCCATACTGCACAATCACTCGCCTGCTAAATTGCTTTATTCGTCAATAGTTGAGCAGCCAAGTTTATGTCAATACCCCTCAGAGCAGGATTTTATTGACGGTCGCGATTTGAGGAGAGTCATTTCATTTTGACGTGGGGTCACCGTGCTGTCAGGTCCTTTTCCTGTAAGACAACTAGACCTGATGGTCAGAGGAATAATATTACTCTGCATCTTACAGTAAGGCATGTAAAGCGCTATTAGAATATTTTTACTACAGGAGGTCTACAAAGTAATGTGGGTGATTTAAATGGCTCATTGGTTTCAGGATAAAGTATCTGTGTCATTTATCCCAAATCCCACAGTAGTGTTACACAACAGGACACACTCAATAACAACACATTGGAATTAAGAAATGAATTGAATGATCAGACATTCCCTGAGAATGCACTGAGAAGATTTAACTGCTCAATTTTAACTGTTCAGATTTAATCACTCCACAGTTGTTACTGTCAGACTGTAAGAACTATACACTGCGTATTCATACTGGATTAAAATCACTCTACAATTATTTCTGTCAGACTATAAAACCTACACACAGTGCATATTCATACTGGATTCAAATCAGTATACATTTATTACTGTCATACTGTAAAGGCCTACACACACTGAAGATTCATACTGGATTAACATCACCCCCCAATATTTATTGGCAGACTGTAAAAGTAACATGCTGCATATTAATATAGTGTAGTAAGCAACACCTCTCGCTTCCATCCTGTATACTGGAGTTCAGTCCCCTTGCCAGGGGGACCAAGCACTCTGTTATACCAATAAAAGTCCTTGTGCAAGACTCCTAATACTGCCTTTGTCTACCTGTGTAAAAGTAAAATTGGAAAAAATAAATAAATCGCAAACTATTGCTTGATTGAAAACCTTCTACCACTTGATTGCTGCATAAGAAATGAATTGCATTCACAAAATAGGTGCACAATTACAGAGTGCCACTGCACAGTTTATCAGCCCCCTGGACCACATTCATCATTGGTCAGTTTCTCACTGCATGACTGCTGTTGAACAGAGATTATTTGGATGGAGGACCATTCTCAGCATAACACTGAAGAAAACAGCCAATAGTGGCACTGTGGTCAGAAACTGACCATTGATGAAGGGCTATAGTATGACTACAACAAATTGTGCATCAACAAGTTGGCTACAGCACAAGAGCAAAGTGGAGCTACAAGAAAGGGGTTTCAGATAAAGGGGATAGTCTCTAATCTTTTGTGGTTTTAAACATGATAAATGCACTCATTAATGTCTTGGAATGGGAGGTCATGATAAGCATGTCTTACAACAGAATAATGAAGCAGGAACTGCTTTCTTTTCAGTTCTACTACAATTCAGTCTGTTTCACAAATGCACTACTTGTGTTTCTGCTTTGTGCCTATCACCACTGAAACCTTCCGCAAGACAAAGTGAAGATTTCCGTTGAATGAATAGGTCTAATCATCGATGTGACAAACGACTGGATGAGTTTGACCAATTATCTCGTGCCTCTGCAGGGATCCAGTTTGTCAAGCTGGTATTTAACACTTGTCTGACACAGCGGGGTGTTGCCAGAGTCGTTTAGGGCCTTGTATTAACCTTTAAAAACACTTAACACTGCTTCACCTGCCAATGACATGACAAGGCAGGCTTAATGGAGGACATCCACAGGTCATTAATGTAAGGACATGGGAAAGTGTCAGATGTCCAGCCATTTTCAGCATGTCAATAGTGTTATTACCTTTGTCTCTCATGTTCTCTGTCAGAATTGACTGCTATACTATTATAATATATTGTCCCATAGGGCGGTTGTTGCTGTCCTAAGGAATTCTTATGGACAGACTGCAACGATATAATCTAAGCTCTTCTGAGCAGTAGATGTCATTATAGTCTGTAAGTAAGATTTCCAGCCTTTGTAATAATGCATTGGTGAAATTGTGTGATTTCCATAGGTCTCCTCTACTAAATGTTGTATATTGTTTACTACATATGTGTCACATTGATTCATTCCATGAGTTTTATGGGCAGTTATGATAAAAATTAAACAATTGTTTTGACTTGTGGTGGGAACTTTACTAGTGATAATTTTAAATGTGTCATCGTGTTAGGCCTGATCCTAATCCTGATGCTTTCCATGGCTTTCCTAAATGTCCACTATCTATCATTACTTTGGTCAGGTTTTTTAATAGTGAGTTGCTGTGAATGTACTTTGAATTTGAAGCCCCAATTTTTGATATTCAAAAGTTGTGCCTGTGGGAAATCTGTAAAACCAAGAAGTGAGATTCAACACAGAAGAGGATGCTTATTTCAAAAGTCAAATGTAAAATGTCAGCCACTCTGGTTAAAAAAAATTGCATTGTCCTTATCGATAGTGATTCATGAACTTTCCACATCCACACAAAGAGTAATCAGAGGTAAGATATAAATGAACAAAACACTTACCATAGTTGCTGCAGCAGTATGCTTTAGCCTATGATGCTGGGCAGTTTGGGGTTTTTAAGATTTCTGCTTTCTTATTATGTACTTTTAGCTGTCCAATTTTAATTTATCATCTTCTTTGGGGTAAACATTCTCTAGAGCAGATGTATACTTTATGGAAATGTCTGGGGTTGTGTTAACTTGTGGTCTAGTTTATTTGTAAGTAATATGCACTTATAGTGGTGGCATGCCCAACAAGGTCTCAACATATTAAGTTTGTTTTTCAACAATAATCAATATACAGCATTTGGTAATTTAACTTTAAAAAAAGCTTGAAAGGTTTGCTTATCAAAGTGAGTTAAAAGTCTGTAGTTATTTTTATTATTTTATTATTAAGATTTATTGTATTTTATTATTTATGAAGATCAGAAGTGAAATGGGGCTGGAATATGACTGGACGGAAATGTAAATTGTTTCCAATACAATGTTTGTGAAGTCTTGTTTCTGCGGCTGCATGTTTAAGTGGCTTGGTCTTGTATCAGTGCCAATATTCACAATCATTTATGTTTGCAATGAATCATCCCTGCTGCTTCATGATGTTTTAACTTGCTAAATAAATTTTACATTGTGCCTCAATGTAAAAGTAGACTAAAGTAGTCTAGATTAGATTAGTAGACTAGATTCATTGCTGTTATTTTGTCCTTTTTCTTTCACTGTTATTCAGAGTAATAAAGACTCTGAATAAGACTTTGTGGTTCCATCAATTATGACAAGTCATCCCTACAGAAACAAAGCAGCCCGAGACCATCACACTACCACCATGTTTGACTTTTTATGTTCTTATGGAATGCAGTGTTAGCTTTACACCAGATGTAGTGCAACCCATGTCTTCTTAAAATTCCAAAGTATTTGTAGGTTTGTGCATATCCAATTTTGCATTACCATGTACAGTCACCCCAAACATTTATACATACTGTTTTACCAAATTACTTATTGTTAAATGTACTTGGAGCACATATTCACATAGTGAGCTGGCCTTTGTAATCCTATGTAAATTTAGACAATTACACAGACTGTCATACATGTTGTATTTTCCAATTTTAGGAGACCCTCGGCTACTCAGGCCCAGTCAAACAATACTTCCACTGTGAAGAGGCCCCCAGCTTGTGTCCCAGTCAAACTCCAATAATGCAGTGAAAAGTGTGCCAGCTTGCAGCCCAGACAAACTTTGTGGTGAAAAGCCTCCTGGCTCGTGGGCTAATCAGACACTGCAGTGGCAAAAAGTGCAAGCGTACACCGCAAACAGTACAAAGCAAACCAACAAAAAAGATGAGTGTTCATTGGATGAGATGCTCTTAAGACACTTCACATCAACAGTGAAGGTCAGCCTATGGTATGTAAGCTTATTGGGAGCGTTTCACATATATATGGGATAAGGTAGCTTGAATTTTCAAATACAGTAAAAAAAAAAAAAAAAAAAAAAACACACAAAGTTAGGAGGCTTTGTACGATGGCGACAAATTGTATTGTGATGTTTTGTCGATATATTCCGAAATCAAATGAAAATGTATTTTCTTGTAAAGCCAATATCCATCAATGCCTCATACTCAGCTGTTGAAGAGACTAATCCAGTACATAATTAACTAATGGGGTAAAATGATTGTTACTCAGTGCCGAGACAGGAAAGCGTAGCCAGTTTGAGTTCATGTAAGGGTCAGCCAAGACTGAGCTATGGTCACATAAATGTCAACTCTAATGATTTGACTGAAAGCTATCCATGAGCCTTGTCTGCAAGTGTGTGTGTGTGTGTGTGTGTGTGTGTGTGGTATGTTGTGGTACACTGTATCCTGTCAGATTTTAAAAGACTTTTGTAGATAATAGAGAGCCAATTACAGTGGGTCATGACCTCACCACACTGCAGTCATCTGTAATTACCTCCAGAAGTAGAACACTGTGTGTGTGTGTGTGTGTGTGTGAGAATGTGAATGAATGAAGAGATATGCCCAGAAACAAAGCGTTTTGACCAATAAACAAGATGCAGTTCTACAAAAGGTACAGATGCACATAAAACCAACCATGCTTGGCTACTATTTCTTACCTTTTTTACTATTTCCATCAGTCAACAAAAGGAACATTTTTACAATCGCAGAATACATCATCAGATCCACTGCACAATTCAGGCCTGGTGTGAAAGCTCAATAAACATTTAAACACTAAAAAACTTTAAATTGGAGAAGTTAAAGCTGTGACTTGACAGGCAAAGTGCATAGGGTTTATTTTGTCTTTGAATCTTTTATTTATTTGCGTGTGTACAATACTGTTAAAAGGTCAAACATGAACCACTTAAAAACGGCCATTGTTTCTGTTTGCCAGTAAATACCTTAATATTTTTACTGATAAAAACTTCATTGAGTGCTAATTTCAAATCCTGCCACAGGTAATGTGTAAATGTAAATGTTTAAATTAAATTTAAGTGCATTTAAAAATGTAACCACGCAGTTCTGTATATGGGGATGAGACCTTCCTGGGCTGCTGTCGTTCAACAGTATTTAGGCAGTACTGTGCACTGAAGCATTTAACACTCAAAGAGCTCCTGTTTGGTTTGTTTTAATGTGTCTTTATTGTTTATGGCTACTACTGCATTTCCAATACTTCTCAATTTTTTTTTTTTTTTTTTTATAAATTGTGTACAAATGTGCTGAAAGGAATGCTGCAGTTGTTTAAATGTAGTCTGTAGCTTGACTGGGTGATACTGAGAGCCAGAGTAAGATAGCATTGTGCTCCCTTCTTCATTCAGCTACTAACTCACTTTGCTCAGATGTTGTTTGCATAACCTTTATTTGGACATTTATACTGATCTGATGGTCAATAAAAACAAATCGTTATCCGCTGTGAGAAAACTCAGAGGTTTTCGGGTTCTCAGGTTTGCAGTTTGAGCTGCAACAGTGCGTTTAAAGCTGCAGGGGTGATGGAAGAGAAAGAGAAGTACGTTTTTGAGATAAAACTCAAGTGTATCTTACACAGCCAAGAAATTTCTTGTAAATGCCTTGTGTCTTTTGTGTAGGTTGGAGAACGAGACTAAGATCGTTCAGACCAGGATTTCAGCATGTGATAACTAGGCCTGTTAGTTCTTTCGTACTTGCCTAATTGCAGTTATTTGAGCTAACTGCAATCATTTTCCACAGTGAGTGGATTTCACAGTCCGAATGTGAATTGGGTAAGTGAAAGAAAGTGGTTCATTCATTGAGACATAATGGGACTCATTACAGCTTCTAACACTAACATGCTCTAATGTTTACAGTGCAGCACGAGGAATGTTTATTTGATAGCTATGTAGCTAATTTAATGTTTTTAGCCTGTATGGTAGTAGAATTGATTGAGCTTAAATGAGTAAACATAGCTAGGATATTAGATGACTAATAACTGTCCAGAAACACAATTAATTTGTTAATGACAGTTATTTATATGACTATGAATTGCCAGCTTAAAGTTCCTGATTGTGACAGTTTTTAGATAAGACAACATAGTTGTTGTCTAATGTTAAAACTGATACGTGACTGAAATTTTCTCAGCGTGTCCAGCAACATGAACTGTTTTCTGACAGTGACGATAATTAGGATTTTGTTGTAATAACTCTATACTGTTTATAGGCATTACATCATGAATTTAATGCTTATTTTCTGTCAAACATATCACTAAAATATAGTTAAGAATATCACTAAAAGCAGTCTTCATATGTTTCTCCATTAAGATCTGAGCATGCAGAAATACAGAATACAGAAATCCTCATTCTCACTTTCTCTTCTGCTGCCTGTCTGTTTCCCCTCCTCTTTGCTGCAAAACCCTGACTCAACACTAATTCAGCTATGAATATGAACATTGATCATTTTCCCCCTTTAATCTGATATGTGAATTAATTAAAAACTAGCTGACACACTCACACTTGTGTGTTGGTGTGTGTGGCGAGTTTCCATGTGTTTCTACATGAGTGCATGTAAATGCTGCTGTGCTCCAACTATCCCAACCATAACCTTGGAAATGCCATGGATTTTCCAGATTTCTGCATAATTCAATAATTAGGGTGTAAACAACATGAACCAAGTCAGAATTGTTTGTGGTGGTGATAGAAACCAGACATCTAAGCCTTTAGTGCCTCTAACACTTCCTTTATAGAAAGGTTACAACACAAAGTGGTTATGAATGTGCTGCCTGATGCCTGAGATGTTGTTTTTGTGATAAGACTTTCACCTATAATGTATGTATCATGTCAGAGAGGTCCATTCAAAGCACAACGCTTCCAAAAGAAAACATATTTTTCAGATTTGCCATTATTTTATCATTACATAACATATTCATTCTATTACTTATTCATAAGACGCGTGAAGCTTCATAGGCCATTCTGGATATTAAATGAATTGTCTGTATTTGCATTGTAGACATTACGGCCCCTGGTTCCTATCACCATCACTGTAAAGACATTCAAGGAGGTAAGTTTCTCTACGATTAACGGTTTAGACCACTCTGAACATTTACATCTCAAACAAATATTAATGCAGAAATTTAGCTAAATCGGTGGATTAGCGTTCAGTCAGAATGACCCTAATCAGGTTTAGAAATACAAGTTAGGAATTTTTAACTGCCTTACTTTTCTTTCTCTCGCCCTGTCTGTGTCACACACACACACAAACACACACACCCACACACACACCTCCGGATCGATAGCTGCATGTCCAGGCATTGAGCCGTGCTCGTTGGGTCTTTATTTGATTTTAGCTGCTTTGCTGAGTGGACATAAAACTGAAATGACAGTCTGAGAGAGAGAGAGAGAGAGAGAGAGAGAGAGAGAGAGAGAGAGAGAGAGAGAGAGAGAGAGAGTATGTGTGTGTGTATGTGTGTGTTTGTGTGTGTTTGTGTGTGTGTGTGTGAGTTCCTCTGAGACTGGGACTCTCTGTCCATGTGTAATTTCTCTTTTATTTCACCTGGCCTCTCAACCCACGAACAAGAACAACGAGGGAATATGAGAGGAAGTCAAAGTAAAAAAAAAGGAGCAGGGAAGATACAGAGAAAGAAAGGGAAGAATGGGAGTAAAAGTAAATGTAGACAGAAAGAGAAGAGGGACAGAAAGAAAGAGAGAGAGGATAAGAGCCACAAATAATGGGCGTTAGCGAGACAATAAAAGCGGAAAAAAGGAGGAGAGGAGAGAGTCTAAGAGAATAAGAGAGTGAAAAAGCATAAGGGAGAGAGGAAAAGAGAGAGTGAAGGCATAAAATGACAGAGCAAGACAGAAAGAGAGAGGAGAGAACTCGAGAAGGAGAGAAAAAGAAAAAACGATGTGATTTAAGGTCTTTGACTCTGATACAGTGAGTTACAGTAATGAAAGGTAAACTTCACAAATACACACTTAAATTAATAGCAGACAATACTGGCCAGTCTGTCGCTGTGTGATTACTGACCAAAGAAAAAATGCTTGTTTGTTCATAATCTGTGTGTGTGCATGTGTGTGTGTGTGGGCCTAATTCATATAGTAAATTAACTAACAGCTCAATATGTACAGCAACAACTACCAATTTCTGTTCTCCCTTAGGCTTTTCATTAATTAATTGCAATCCCTTTATCCCCTTTTCTTTACATTAACAACTATTAAATGATTAAAAATGTGGTGGACAAAATCACATGTGTATTTAAAAAGTCAATAAAATTGCACAAGATTAAACATTTTGTGTAGGCATTTTGGGTGGATGGTGTCTGAATTCAGCCTAACAGATGTCCAAATCCACCCAAATCCCTGTCCTAAAAGTTCATTCTTTTTACTTTTTTATTTTGAGAATATTCATTTTTTTACAAACAGTATAAAAATACTAACAACATTACAATTTGAATAATAAACAAAAGAAATCTTTGAAACATTAACACCAATTTCAGAATGTTTTAGTATTTGGAATGTCCCTCTTACTGAGCTAAAGCTAACATGGGCTCCACAAGTTTCTGCGAAAGGCTTGGATCAGTAGATCAATCAAATCCACCTGAGAGTTATTTAAACACAAGCCTCAATTGAAGGGATTAGACTGAATGATGAAAGTGGGGTGGACAAAATTGCATGTGTATTTAAAATTGCACATAATTAAACATTTTGAGTGCTAATGTTTTTGTTTAAAAATCATGTGTATAGTTTAAAGTTGCTTTTTTTATTACGTCTCTTGTTTAGTGTAAGATATTTTTGTTACTTCTACTTGTGGCTAAATTCAGTCAAAATGCTCTGTCCACAAGTAACGCAGTAACAATAAATGGAGTGAGTTAAGTAATACATGCTGCAGTACACTAAAACATAGTCATAGATCAATCCTTTTTTTTAGAAAATCATTTAATAACACGCCAAACTAGTTTTTTAGTTTAGGTGCATTTTCATCATCTTTTTTTTCCACCCTCATACAAAAAACAGCATTGGATATGAATGATAAAACATGGCTCATATTTCATCAAATAATCATTGTTTTAATCAAGTAACAGTTAATATAATCAAGTCAAAAATAAATGTTGATCACTCATTTTGAATCTGCATGCATTTTGTATTTACTCTTAATTCACATACATTTTTATCAGCTCCATTTCCAACCCTCATACTGTTCCAAGATTTGACTCCAGTTACATTGTTTAATTTTATTAATTTAATGTATTTAACCAATTCAGTTACCAACTTATTCTCAGCTGAACATCCATGGTAAAACCTGCGGACTAATTCAACTGATAGTTTACATTAATGTTATTCAGTGAAGTATAAGTTGGTGACACAACACAACAACGTTTGAGCAAGTTTTAAGTTCTCATGATTGCAATAATATCAAACTACTGAGCTTGCAGCCTAAACTGAGCAGTGCCTTGAACAACACAACCAGCAAGCGAAGATGCACAGCATCTTGCTACTTTGATGAGGAACACTCAGCGCCCACTTCTGAACAGTCCTGCATTCATTCTGCTCAATCAAAAAGAGAGGAGAAAAACTGAAGTTGTCGCTGGCTGAATCTGCATCATATCGTAGAATATGTAGGCGTTTTGGGTGGAATATGGTGTCTGAATGCAGCCTGACAGATGTCCAAATCCACCCAAATCGCTCAAATAAAATAAAAAGTTATTTTTTAACTTTTTGTTCTAAGAATAATCATGACCACTAGTGAAAACGCTTAGTTAATACAGATTACAAATTATATTAACAACATTACGATATGAATTAAAAACAATCTTTAAAACATTTACATCAATTTCAGAATGTTTTAGTATTTGGTGCGTCCCTCTTTTACTGAGCTTGAGCTAACATGGGCTCTACAAGTTTCTGCAAAAGACTTGGATCAGTAGATCAATCAAATCCACCTGAGAGTTATTTGAATGCAAGCCTCAGTGGAAAGGATGAGACTGACCTTAATGTGGTCAATGTAAAACATCTACTTAAATTTGAATTGTGATATAGTGCAGAACCCTGAATATTACCCTTCTAACTTTTACGTATTGCGACTTTTCTTTGTTTTAAATGTTTGAAAATTCTAAAACATTGTTATTTATTTCCAGGTTTAAGTAAAAAAATGGTCTCAGAATTTTGGAAACCAATTTTATCTCACTAATATTTAGCGTTCTACTTTGTGGTTGCTTGTATTAAAACCATCATGATTCATTTTGCTCAAATATTTAAAACATTATACATCAAAAACAAATTTTAAACACATACATTATTCACACTTGTACTTCTTGCCAGTACACAATATAGCTGCTTACTTTAACATACATTTTATATGATACAATAATCCACACATTCTACACAGAGTGAAATTCAATAATTCACCTCCTGCTGTACCTTTATGCCTGTGCATGGTGCACATAGGAAACATCTATAGCTTTGAATTTAATTGCTCTGTTTACTGTAAATCCCCGTGCAGTCTTTATACATTCCTACAGTGTTTATGAAAACTGGCCTGGGATGGCTTTAAATGCCAAGATGGTCATTAGAAAGCATGAGTACATGTGCAGAAGATCTGTGTTTTTGATTATTATGAATCTGAAGGGAGGTGGACATGGCTGTGTTGCAGTAAATTAGTAATGCTAATATGAGTGTCAGTCTTGACCTCTTTCCTGGATTTACTTCCAAGAAAACCAAGAGTGCCTCTGAGCTGTTTTTGTCCAGGACACTGTGTGCTAGGAGTTCAGTAGTAACCATATACACAAGAACAGTTTATTTATTTATTTATTTGGGGCATTTTTGCTTTTTCTTTGAAAGTATGACATCATATAGACAGTATATAAAACTACAATAACAAACAATAAAGAAATGACATTTTCTATTTTGCTGCATTGCAACTCCACCCAAATAGTACCTTCTCTGTGAGGGTCCATGGGGGTCCTGACCACTGAAAAACAGGGTAAAAGGGAGTAACAAATTATCAGAGAAATAGATGGACTACAGTCTGTAACAGTAGAACTACAAAGTCCACCTATATAATGAGTGGAGCTGATAAAATGGATAGTGAGCGTAGAAGCAAGGAGGTGGTCATAATGTTCTACCTGGTCTGGTGTACATGTACCAGAAAATACAGTCTCAAAATGGAAAAATGATCATTTTTCAGTATTTAGTGTGTTCACTCTTTGTTTTTATTGCAGGTTCCATTCTTTTTGAGAGACTTGCTTTCAGTTTTTCAATGACGTTTGAAGGAACCTTTTCCAGACCTCCAAAGTTCAGTCTTAGAAATTGGTTGCATTTTCTACTTCTTACTGTCCAAGTAATCACATTTAATGATGTTGAGGTTTGGACCCTTGGATGGTCAGTCCATTGTTCTAAGAATACCAGAAGTTTCTTTGTGTGATATTGCAAAATTTTCAAACTCCGAAATAAAATTCAGACAAAATATTTATGGGTCATGTTCAAAACTTGGTTATGTGGTTTGGGTTGGGTTGAGTTCAGAGAAAATTGGAATCCGTTCAGTTTTCAACAGAATTTTGATGTGATTCAGGTCAGGTTGAAAGCTCAACTCAACTTGAAGATGTGGTTCAGTTTGTGTCAGTTTCATATGGAGTTTTGTTGGGTTTGGGTCGAGTTCAGATTTGGAACTTGACGTGGTTTAGGTCAGGTCAGGTTGGGACAAAATTTTGATGACTTCGGTTTGGGTTTGATTCAGAACTTGATGTTATTAGGTTGGATCTGGTTCAGATGGAGTAATGTTGGGCTGGGGTCAGGTTCAGACTCAGAATGTGATGACTTGGTTTGGTTCAGGTCAGGTTGGGACAATTTTTATGATTTCGGTTCGGGTTCAGATTCAGAACTTGATGAATGTGTTCAGGTTGGGTCCATTTCAGACAGAATTTTGTCAGGTCTGGTTCGGGTGTACACTTGAACAATATGGTTCAGGTCAGATCAGGTTGGGACAAAATTTTGATGAGTTCAGACTCAAGACTTTCAGACTCAAGACCTGATGGGACTCAGGTCAGATCTTGTTTAGGCAAAATGCTGATATGCTCTGGTCAGGTTTAAAACTCTAAACCAAATGTGGTTCAAGTTGAGTCAGTTTCAGTTGGAATTTTATTTGGCTTGGTCAGGTTGAGATTATTCAGGTTGGGTCAGTTTTAGGCAGGATTTTGTCAGGTCTGATTTGGGTTCAGACTCAAAACTTAAAGTGGGTCAGGTCAAAAATTTTGATGACTTCGGGACAAAATTTTGATGAGTTCGGGTCAATTTAAGAATCAAAACGTGATGTGATTTCAGGTCAGGTTCAGCCAGAATTTTGACAGGCTTGACTAAATTTTGTCATATCTGGTTCAGGTTTAGACCCAACACTTAATGTGTTTTCAGCCTCAAAACTTGATCATGTGGTTTGCTTTGTGTAGGGTTTGGGCTAAATTCTATCAGGCTTGGGCCAGGTTCAGACTCAAAACTTGATTGTGTTTTGGGTCACTTCAGGTTCAGACAAAATTTTGATAGGCTCACGTCTCGGCCAGACTTAAAACTCGATGTGGTTCGGGTCGGATTCAGACAAAACTGTCTTTGTTCAGACTCACAACTTGTTGACTCTGACAGGAATTTCTGGGGCTGTATTCAGGTTTGGGCCAAAATTTCAGACCCCATTAAAGCTTAATCATAGATCTGCCCCTGCAAACGCACACACAGGTCTCAGGAACACTCACTGCTCAGGAAGCTCCAACACACACAGCAGCAAGAACACACCCGACTGCTCTAGGAGAGTATAAATGTACTTAAGTCTCGCTACTTTAACCAAGCAAATTGCTTTAATGGCACAGAGTGTGCGAGTGTTCCTCTCTCTCTGCAGTGTTCCGTAGGGGATCGGCGACACACTCCGTTTTGTGAATGCTGCATCTGTGGGTGTGTGTGCGAGAAGGGATAATGAGGAAGTGCTGCTGTAATTGCTGCGTCTTTCGCACTCCTCTCCTCTTGAGACGCCCCAGGGGAATGATGGAGGGATTAGAGGAGGATGAAAGGAGAGAGAGAGAAGGAGAGGACCCCCTGGGGATGAACGAGTGAGTGAGTGACCCGGGGTCATGCTTAACAGGATGGCAAGCATGCAGAGTGCAGACTAATGTCTCTCTCGCTCTCTGAAGGCATTTAAGAATCTAAAATCACCCTCTTGATGTTTGGAAATAACACTTTCATTTGAACTCTCTTCTTGTGTAGATCTCATCCTTAAGGTTCTCTGGTTTTGTAATAATATAATTTCTACCAGCATTTTACTTCAGTGCATATTTTATATTTTAAACTTTTTCTGTTTGGGACTTCTTGTACATAAATTGCTTAAACTGTGAGATTTTTAACCTAATTGCTAAGTAATTTTGCTTTATTACTTCCAATAATTCAGTAATGTTATTTTCATCATGTGAATGCCGGGTTCACATGAACCTGAGCAAGAAGATCACATGATATACATGGCTTGAATACATGCACTAACCAATAAGTGTAGACACTGTCCAGCCACTTCATTAAGTACACTTACCTTGTGTCTTCACTTGTACATTTTATCAGCTCCACTTACTATATAGGTGCACTTGTAGCTCTACAGTTACAGACTGTAGTCCATCTGTTTCTCTGCATACTTTGTTAGCCCTCTTTTACCCTGTTCTTCAGTGGTCAGGACCCTCGTAGGGCTACCAGAGAGCAGTTAATATTTGAATTATTTTGATATTTGTAGATGTAAAGTTAGAGATGGTAGCTCATCTCATGCTGCAGTTTGTGTTAGTCATCCTCCAGCCCTTCATTAGTGGTCAGTGTCTGGACAAATGACACTGTTGGCTGGATATTTTTGGTTGGCAGCAAAGTTGGCAGGTTGGCAACAGCTAAATAAAACCTGTCAGTGGTGACCATTGATGAATAGGGTAAAGGGGGGTAACAAAGTATGCAGAGAAACAGATGGTGTATTCTGTATTTTTACTTCTAAAAATCCACAAAACATGCCATTTTAAATTTTTTTTATATGACTACAGAAAAAAAGACCTTTTAGTGTATAATTTGTGCATTGCTTATATTATGTATTATATTTTAGGACATTTTTTTTTCAATCATGTAATCAATATAATGCATTCTCCGTCATACTTTTATTTAAGTTGATTAAACCTTGAACCCCCACTGCCTATACAGCACTGCACCGCTGCCCCATGCTTGACCTTGCGGGTGGTGGGCCCACATGGTCTCCCCATGTTGCCTCTTTGGGCTGAGCCCGGCTGGGTTATGTGGGCTGCTCGGCCACCAGGCGCTCGCTGAGGAACAAGTGTTCACGAGTGATGGGAAGAGGGATTGTGAGATAGGCCGCAGGCTGGGACAGGTGGCAGCAGAAATGCGGTCACTGAACCGGACTGTAGTGGTGAAGAGGGAGCTGAGCCAAAAGGTGAAGCTCCCTCGTTTACCACTCGGTCTACATCTCGACCCTCACCTATGGTCATGAGGTGTGGGTAATGGCCGAAAGAACGAGATTGCGAATACAAGTGGCAGAAATAAGCTTTCTTCATAGGGTGGCAGGCTATGCTCTATTTGATAGAGTGAGGAGCTCCGTCATCCGGGAGGAGCTCAGAGTAGAGCCGCTACTCCTCCGCATTGAGAGGAGCCAGTTGAGGTGGTTCGGGCATCTGATGTGGATGCCCCCTGGACGCCTCCCGGTGAGGGTGTTCCAGGCACGGCCTACCAGGACAAGACCCCCGGGGTCATCCTAGGACCCGCTGCAGGGATTATATCTCCAAGTTGGCCTGGGAGTGGGTTGGGGTCCCTGGGAATGAGCTGGAGGAAGTTGCAGGGGATGGGGTCATCTGGGATTCTCTGCTCTGTCAACTGCTACCGCGACCCTATCTAGACTGAACGGTTAACGATAATGATGATGATGATGATGATGATGATGATGATGATGATGATAATGATGATTAAACCTTGACAGACAAGTACATGCTGCAGTTTTTAAAATGTTATCTGAATTGTTGACTGGAGGGTTGTTATTGTATGTTCTCAGCCTCAGCCTTTGGATTTCTTGCTAGTGAGTGTGGAGTCTAATTAACTTTGTCCATGCATATGGACAAGAGGAGAGCAATCAACTTTGGCCACAGCTATTTAAAACTGCTTCATAATGAGAAATAAAACCCTTCTGTATCTTGTCTCTGTTATTCTGTCATAAATCGACCATACGCCTCGAGCCTCAGGGTTCCTCTGTTAACGACAGACCCTGATGTCCCCAGAGACCAATTAGAGCAGCTGGAAATTACTGCTTATTGAATTCTGTATCAATTAAAAACAAACAAAAAGAGAACAACAAAAGAACATACAGAAAGCCTATTGATTATCTATTTAATGATCAGCCAAGTGCAACCTTCTTTTTTAAAGAACGCTCTTTATGACAAGGATGAATTCAATAAAAGCAGCCACAGGTGCTGAATACATCCTGTAGTTTAAACAGAATCAAAACTTGTTGGACGGATTCTGTTGGTAAGAAATGTGATCTTAATTAGCGGAGATTTGTATCATCTCAGTATCACTAAACTGGCATTAGCCGTTTAATAGCAGCAAATCAATTCCTCACTGCATGAGAATGTGGTGAGAGATTATGGAACATATTGCTACCGTTCAGACATTTTCTAACTAATTCATAATTAATAAACAAATTAATTAATTTTTTTTTGGAGAATATTTTGTTTTCTCTCAGTAATTACTGTGAAATAAGCACAGCACAGACAACAGATTTAGAGACCGTGGCCAAATACAGAATTGCCCAGCGTCCACCTGGAGTAATCTTGACCCTTTCCAACTTCCACTGTAGGCTGACCATGCCCCCGCTTTAGTATCACTGCACACCTGCATTTTACGTTCTTAATTGTTTCAATAATATTCTGCTGTGAGACTTCCAACAGAATCTTACAGCACAGTTAACAATATGGTAATACTGAGCACTTTATTAGGAACACATCCACACCTAAATTGATAATTATCTAATCAGTAGTGAAGTGCAGAAATGAGCCCTCAACTTAAGGTAATGTTCACTTTCACCACTGGAACGGGGAAAAGTATCATGTCTGTAACTTTCACTGGCTGGTTCGAGTTATTTCTATAACTGCTGATCTTGGGTATTTTCACACAAAACACTCTTTAGAGTTTATTCAGAATGGTGCAATAAAGAAAAAAGACCTTCAGTGAGCGGCAGTTCTGTGGCCAAGAGAGGTCAGTGGAGAATGGCCAGACTTTTTTGAACTGGCAGAAAAGCTACAGTATCTCTGATAACCACTCCACATTTGTGATGAGCAGAAATGTCTTGGAATGCACAATACATTGAACCTTGAGGTGGATGGGCTACAACAGCAGAAGACCACATTGAGTTCCATTCTGTCAGCCAAGAACAGAAAGCTGAGGCTGCACTTGGTACACAGGCTCACCAGAACAGGACAGTTAAAGACTCAAAAAAATGCAGCCTGATCTGATGGATCTCAGTTTCTGCTGAGGCACATAAACAGTAGGGTCAAAATTTGGCACCAACAGTATGAATCAATAGAACCTGCCTTGTGTCAACAGTCCAGGCTTGTGGAGGTGGTGTAATGGTGTGGGGAATGTTTTCTTGCTAATAAACATGTGTTGCCACTTTACTGCATAGATTATGATATGACCCAGGAGGATATCATCATATAGAAAAGTGCATGGCTTTTTCCCCCTAAATGCAGAAAGAAGCATCTTTACAGTGTTTGAGAAAAGATTCAAAAGCATGAGAGTTAGCAACTCTGCAAAATTCATGAAATTAGTCAAAAAGTTGGCACGTTAAATCTCCAAACTTGATCTATTGATGCTACATCTCTGCACTTGTGATGGCCTAGGTTAGAGCCTGTATAGCCTGTACGTTCAATCCAGCCATGGATATGTCGTCAATTACATATTGCAGATCATCTGTTGCTGTATAATTAGTCAGACCCCATCTACACCGTTCATCATTGGCCGGTTTCTAGATAATATTTGAGTGGGTGATCCTACTTGGCACAGAAGCGACAGTGACATTATAGAGTGTGTGGTGCTAGTACAAGTGTATCAGGCACAATGCTGGTCAAGTTCAGGAAATTTTAGCTGACGATTAATTGTTGTATAAATAATTGTGATTAAAGATTTATGTTTTAATAGTAGCAGACAATGAACAAAACTTCATTGTTTGCTACTGTTAAAATAGAAGTCTAAAGTGGCAAAAGTGGCTGATTAGCCTCCTCACTTACTAGCTATGTTTACTTAGTAGCTAACACTACTAAAACTGCTGCATCAATACTGCACACACACTCCTACTTACAGAGTTATGAGTTAAGCAGAGCTTAATGTTAATTGTTAATGCATTTATAAGCAAAAGACACTTATTCTACCAGCATACATGCTAAAAGTATTAGAATTAGCTACATAGTTAACATGTAAATGCTAGTCAGCACTGCCCTCTGAATATGTTAGAGCAGCAAGTTAGAAGTAGGAAGGTTTTTTAGTTTTTAATAAGTCCTGTGATGATTCAATGAGTGGATTTACTGCTTTCCTTTATTGCAATTCATTTGCCTTTAGCTGATTCACCAAGTTCACATTTTGTTTGTTGCAGCATAATGACGGTGAATCTAATGTGTGGAAAATGATTGCAGTAAGGTTTGATAATTGTGATCATCTCAAATAACTGCAATAAGGTGATTATTAATGATTGTAACAGGCCTCATCAGTAGCTGGGTTTCATCCATGTATTTTTATGCATATTTTTCACTAATTGAATAAAATACTTCGGAAATGGCAAATAACAAATACACTGGTTTGTACATTGACCTGAGGTGGATACATTTTTGTGCATAAAAAGAAATTGATAAATTATGATGGAAATGCTTTTTCAAATAAATACAAATGTTAATACAAATAGAATAAAGTAATATCACTGTTTTGTAGCTATGAATAGGCAAAAAACAAAGGGCAGTAGATTCCATTGAACTCAAAGAAATTAAAATGTATTAAATGTTTTTTTTTCATATTATATATATATATATATATATATATATATATATATATATATATATATATATATATATATATATATATATATATATATAATTAGTTATTACATTATATTAGAGAGTAAACAGACAGAAGATGCTTGGAGCTGATTAATGGACATTTTCTGTGCTGTTTGTCTTAACACTCAATTGATTTAAAATACAGCCAAAAATATTTAAACAGCAACAACAAGATGCTAAATGTTAAAGAGTTCATAAGGTCATCCATATTTTTCAGAAGTGTTTTGACAAATTTGACAGTTTGGTACTCTTGTACAGAGCTGATGAAAATGCTGCCTTATTTGCTTACATTTTTTGTAACATTTCAGTTAATTTGACAAATAGATGCCTAAAACCCGGCTTGTGTCACTGCGAGTTGTGGTCCACCACCCAAATATAACCAGTAACTGGAAACTGGCCATTTAGACAAAGGGCTATAGAGGATGGCTAATGCAAACTGTGCACCAACAGATGAGCTATGATCTCTAATTGTACACTAGCAAGGTGGATCTACAAGGAAGGGGTTTCTATTAAAGTGGCCTCAGACAGAGCTATTGTAGGTTTAGCCTAACGTCTAGTCTTTTCTTTCATCCCATAATACAGCCCATTGCTGAGTGGACAGGCCACTTTTACCAGTCTCCAGCTGTCTCTGAAGTTGATGGGCCTGTTTTGTGAACCTGACAGAGAGACGGCAGTGATGTGACAGTGATGGAGAGACAGGAAAATAAGAGAGGGAGACAAACGGAGAGATAAAGAGAATGAAACAGGAACAGAGAGTAAAAATGGAGGGAACTGAGGAGCACGTTTGGTTGTGGATAAATTTATAAATGATTCCAAAAAACGGAAAAAAGACAAAAGTGTTGCATGTGATTTGGCGTGTTTTCTGCTTTTGTTCTGATGCTGAAAATGAATAAATTATGTTTAATTGTCGGTTGACGACAAGTTTACTAATAATGTGTGAACTTTTGAATGATGGTTTATATCACCTGGCTCTCAATGGCCTGTCAGAAATGCAGTGGCAACAGGCTTCAGGCGTGTGAATAATTTAGTGCGTGTGTTTACACCAGGCTGACAGAGTCAAGCAGGTCAGGCCTATCCACACTCCACACAGAATAAAACATGATGGTCAGTTACACACACACACACACACACACACACACACACACACACACACACACACACACACACATATTCACAGTGATAAATGTGCATCTTTAAAAAGAGCTATAGTATGTGCTAGGGCTGCGTAATATTAGCTTTACTGCAATGCTGACATCAGAGAAGGTTGCAATATTCAAATATACATATATAATTCATATAGTATGGTATATGCAATATTTATATAATCCAGCAAAAGTAAATGTTGTCAAAATAATACAAGCCAATCTTTATGTGACCATATCAGAATTATTGATTCACCAGTGCATTTTTATATATTAAAAGGCACATCGCAATTGCAATATGTAGCAGTGTAACTTCAATGTGATATTTGGTCTGCATCTGTATCCACATTTGTACATACAGTACTGTGTAAAAGTCAGAGATCACCCTTCATTTATTTAATATCCATTCAAACTGCCTTTAAGTACAAGTTATTCATTTGTCTGCATCAGAAAGAAAGCAGAAAACATACAAGCCACTTAAGTATCTACACTGTTTGTCTATTTTATCAGCTCCACCGTCCATATAGGTACACTTTGTAGTTCTACAATTACAGATTGTAGTTCGTCTGTTTCCCTGCATACTTTGTTATTCCTCTTTCACCCTTTTCTTCAGTGATCAGGACCCCCACAGAGCAGGTGCTGTTTGTGTGGTGGATCATTCTCAGCACTACAGTGACACTGACATGGTGGTGGTGTGTTAGTGTGTGTTGCGCTGGTACAAGTGGATCAGACACAGCAGTGCTGCTGGAGTTTTTGAACATCTCAGTGTCACTGCTGGACTAAGAATAGTTCCACCATCCAAAAATATCCAGCCAACCAGTGAGCACTGATGAAGGACTAGAAGGTGGATCCAGCAATGGATGAGCTATCACTCTAACTTTACATATACAAGGCTTTCCAACAAAGTTGGTATGTTTAATAGAGTGGACAGAATGTGGACACAGTGTTTAAAAACTCCAGCAACACAGCTGTGTCTGATCCACTCGGACCAGCACAACTCACAGTAACATACCAGTGTTACTGCAGTGTTAAGAGTGATGCACTTGAATTACACAAAAGCCTCAACAACTAAATATAAGTACAGTTGAATTTATTATAGCCACTTTTTTAAGGACCTGCTTTCAGTTTTTCCAAAGAAATCTGCAGGGATATTTTTCCACAACTCTATATTTTTTCCATGCCTCTTCAGTCTTAGAAGTTGGTTGTGTTTTCTCCTTTCCACAATCCCAGTCAGTGATGTAGAGGTGCGGGCTGTGGGTTGGACAGTCCATATTCTGAGCTTGTCTGGAACATTGCTGCTAACACTGTGTTTACACTGTTTACTCAAGTACTACCTCAGTAACTGCTGTGTTTATGTATGTTATCTGACTGTAAACTCGCAGATCGCAGCATGTTAAATATCTCTGCACCTTATTCCCACTCGCACTCACTACCTCATGGCCAGAAATGAGTGCTGTGTCGGCTGCACTGTCCTGTCTGTTTACTGTGACTAATGTCTGTTTAATTTATTATATCGTTTCTAGTTAACTTATTTTTTTTTGCACACTGTCTGCACGTTCGCATTTTATACTTTTTATTCCACTGTGTTGCACCGTGTTGTTCCTGGAGGAACGTAATTTCACTCCACTGTGTACTTGTACATAGATGGAATGACAAAAGCCTCTTGACTTGACTTGACTGATTTGCAAATGTATTTCCTTTTCTCAGTAATGCGTTATTGACAGCTACACATGCTTTCAGAGCCACAGTGAGTTGTTGCATTTTCTCTGTATCTTTTAATAATTTTTTTTAAGAATCCTTAGAAATATTCATTTGAACTTAATGGCTGTTATGACTGGAAATTAAATAACTCATGGGTGGTCTCTGACTCCCTTCCTGGATCGGGCCTTGTCGTGGCGGAAGGGCTTGTGTGGTCTAGGGATCTTCAGAGCTAAGTCGTCGGGAGCAATATGCTCCTGGTAGGGTCTCCCAGGGCGAACAGGTCTGGAGTGAAGACCCAGACTAACACGATCCAAAGTTTATCTCCATGCATATCGTGCACAAAAAATCGTGTACCCTGCCCGGGAAAGGGTCACCGGGACCTACCCCTGGAGCCAGGCCTGGGGGTAGTGTTCCACGGCGAGCGCAGAGGTAGTTGGAGTTTTTTTTTCTCTTTTTGTTGAATAATCTTTGCAGATTCTCAGATTAATCAATATTTCACCTTCTCCCTCACACTTTAGTGATAAAATCCTTTCTTTTTAAATATCTTAGATGTCTGTATGTGTGTGTGTGTGCGTGTGTGTGTGCATGCATCATAGTCCCTGACACAAATAAATCATTGTTATGAGTGGGAGTTTTGGTGAATAATTGATGCTCCTGCAGACTCCTGTGTGTTTTTTGTGGGTATGAAATGTTCAGCGAGTGAATTGGGTTCAAGCCACCATGAAAGGAGAAACCGTCTTTGAAAAATCATTTTAGTTCTCCTGCCTTTTCTTTTAAGCTCATACAAGTTTCAGGATTAACTTAAAGCAATGATTATTTGGCCAAATATAGTTGAACAGCAAAGACATGTTTGGTGTCTGAAGTGGTTTCTGACACTGTATGGCAGTTTGATCTCTAAAATTGAACAAAAATACAAACACATTTCAGGCTTCACACTGACTTCTAATGTTTTAGCTATGCAATGCATCATTGTCCACTTTTATAGGTAACAGTATGTCATACAGTGTCTTGAACCACATAAGCATGTCTGTTTAAGTTTATATAACAACTCAGATTATTTGTTGACAGATTATAGTCTCATAGCTCCAGTGCAAAACTAAAGAAGCAAACTTCAGACCCCAAACATGTCTGATTAAGTACATTTAGGGTGAGGGAGTTGCTGTATAGTGGGGGCAAATTGTTAATATTATAGCTGGGCCTTCAATCCACATAGGTCAAAACTCGGTCAAAAACATCCCTGTAATAAGGCAAATTTTTGCTAGCACCCCTGTTTAAATTCTACTAGTTTGTTAGCGTTAAGCTAAGGCTGAGTTGTAACAAATTTTTGGGCAGTTCTAGATTAAACACAGACATTTGAAGCTTTCAAAAGACATTGACTATTTAAATTTGAAACGGGTGAAAGTCATATTAGCATATATTTGGAATGTGTTGCAGGCATCAAATTTGGACTGAGCATTAAAAAAAAACAAACTAAAACATCAAAATGTTTTTGTACTGTTTTCAGTACATTTCTAACTTGTAATTTGAAGATATTAACATGCTAACAAAGAGTTCTGGCCTTAATAACAAAGAGCTGCAGCTGTTTTCCATTTCTAACATCTCACTGAGAGCTGTTGGCCAGGCTTTGCCTCATATTCACAGTCAGTGATACATCTTTGACTTGCAGATGTTCAAGAGTGAAAGTGTTTTTCTCACGGAATTGCACCCACACATTGTTGATCAAAACATGATTGGTTGATTTCACCGTTAGATCCTAATTATGTTGTTGAAGCCTAACCAATAGGAGAGCTCACTTAGCACTACCTACTTAGATACCGTGGAGAAAATAGCCCTCCCTCCCTCACTCAGACACCCAACTACAGTTTGCAGTGCACTTCTTTTGTGTTTATGAGAAGTTTGTCGAGTACCTCATGAACATTAGTGTTCTCAGCAGGTTGGAGATAAATGTGAGGAGGACTGTTACTTGAAAGTAAAGATCGGAAACACATAAACATGACTTGTAGAAATAGCCGAGCTCACATTATTGGCTTAGATATATATACAGCAACTACAGTTAGCAGCACAACCCTCAACCAGCCCGTTAACGCTAAAGACATGAATGCTGAAAATTGCTAGCATATTAAAAACATGTTGGTTATTATTGCTCCTCTGTGCAAAGCAAGAGATATGATTTAATTGTTTTTCTAATATAAGCTGTTATATAAGCTATTGTACTTTTATGTATTCTGTCCCTACTGTCTTTTTTTTTCTTCTTCTTACTGCAGTGTTTGCGAGTGTCTTCATTATGGATATACTATGTTTTCTGCAGCCTATTCTGCTGCCCGGGGGAGTGAAATACAAATTCAGCCTGCTCATGAATTTGTCATGCCCACCCAAAATGGTAATCCTGGTGCTGGTACTGTACAGGCCTGTAAAACACACGGGACAATTTCTTGGGAAGTTTCTTCTTATTTCTTGTTTCATTACACTGACGATCAAGCATAGGTAATAATCAGCCTGTGGATGCAGCACTGAATTTGTACAGAGTGGATTACTGCGCTGGATTGTTTCATATTCGAGTGATTTATGAGATTTGGGGCTCGGCTGTGATAGTTCCAATTAATCTTCAACATCATGTAGAGAATAGAGCAAAGCTATGTGGAGTAGAGAGAGAGGGAGAGAGGGAGAGAGGGGGAGAGGGAGAGATTTTCTGCACCACAGGTCTTCTGCCGACTCAGCAAACTGCATTACACCATACATGCTGGGTAGCAGTTTACACTGTTACCCATCTCGCTCTCTCTGTCTGTCCTCTCCTCTCTCCCTCTCTCTTCCCAGTCTGTTTAATTCAGAGAAACTACCTGTCACCTCTCTCGCTTGGACAATCCGAGACCACTTTGAAAGTCTGGAATTTTTTTTTATTTAAATTTGGAGCAACAGAACAACAGAAAGTTATACAACTGTGAAAAAATGCAAAGAAAAGTTACAATGTGTGTATGTGTATATATATATATATATATACACATACACACATTGTAACTTTTCTTTGCATTTTTTCATATATATATATATATATATATATATATATATATATGATGTATATGATGTGTATATATGATGTATATGATGTGTGTGTGTGTGTGTATGATGTGTATATATGATGTATATGATGTGTGTGTGTGTATATATATATATATATATATATATATATATATATAATGATGTGCACTGTTTCTTAGTCACTGTTCAATTGAAAACAAATTTGCAACATTGAGCATGTGAAGACAGTCGTAGAAGTTTGAGTTTGAGCCTTTCACTGAAGTTCGTATTCAGATGACTCTCAGGTCAATTTGATTTATTCATCAGAAGCTTTCACACAAACTTGTGGAATCTATGCCAGCTAGAGTGCACTCTGTGATTAAAGCAAAGGGAGAGATACTCAATCAGAGGTCGTCAACTGCTGGACAGCAGATGCAGACCCAGCAAGGTATTTAAGCAGACCAAGCCAAGCACTTTGGGAAAAAAAGTGTGGTAGTAAAGCCAGTTGCCTGATATCTATCTATCTATCTATCTATCTATCTCTCTCTCTCTCTCTCTATATATATATATATATATATATATATATATATATATATATATATATACATACTTTGAGAGTTCAGGATGCGCATATAAAAGTCTCCACTTTCCCTAAACTGCATGATGCACTGACCAGCACAATCAGACAGAGCCAATCAGAATCTCCATTTTAGCTGGGAGGTGCTTGCAGAAGTGGCAGATTATGCAGACAGTACAGAGAAAATGTGCTCTGGAAAATAAACACTCTGGTGTTGAATTCACTTCATGAATTAGCGTGGTTCAGTTCTTTAGAGCAAACCTGAATACAGGTGGAATGTTCACATGTGCCAACCTATTGAGCTTTCTTTAGTTCGGTTTTGACATGTGAACATTCCACCTGTATTCAGGTTCGCTCTAAAGAACAGAACCACGCTAAGTCATGACAGAATTCAACACCAGAGTTTGTTTATTTTCCAGAGAACATTTTCTCTGTACTGTCTGCACGATCTGCTTTAGCATTTCACTCTTTACAAACACTGATTTCGTTCCTGCACTGCAAGCCGCTGGAAATAAAGAGAGATAAGCAATAAAATAATGATCAGTGTTTGATTATGGATAGTCAAGCAAATTTCTTTGGAAGTGTAATGCCACCCCTGAGTTGTTCTGCAGCATATGTTCTTTGGGGTTTTTTTATAAGAGCTCTTGTTGTGAAGGTAAGGCTAGCCATAACTGTGTTCTGTGTAGACTAGCTTACATAGCAAAGACTACGTAAGCCTTATGTAGACTACATAGTGAAGCTTAGTGCAGATTGTTGGACAAAAAATCTTTATGTATGGCATGGCTGTGGCCAACTACAGCTTTTCAATACAGCACAGCTTCTTTGAAAATGTTCCCAATGATCCTAATTTGAAAATGGTCAAATTGGGATCATACTATTTGGACTGATACTGAGTTCAGTGCTGATGTGCCTCTTTCACACTCTCTGTGTTGCCTTTACACAGGCTTGCTTGCTGAGAGAAATAGTGCGAGCAGAAAAAGAGAATTAAAGCAGTAGAGATGGGAAGATAAATCACTCTGTATGTAACTGAACTCATTGTAAGAGTTTTTAAAGCACATAGTCAGAAATGTAATGTATATGTAGCTTTTGATCCTCTGAGGCCACTGCGAGTTTCTAACCAGACCAGATGGGAGAAACAATAAAATGAGGGAGAGAGACAGAAAAGAGAGAGTAGTCATATTGATTACTCCTAATTAGATTCCTATCAAGTCTTCAGGGACTGGCAGCACATTTTAGAGAGAGAGAGAGAGAGGGAGAAAAGAAAGAAAGCCCTCATCTCAGAGATGTACTAGCCAAGAAGTATATGAAGCAAGATAATTCAATTTCAGAAGCCCCCAGAATGAAAGCAGATTGGATTACAGAGACGCTTTCTCCTGTCTAATTACGATTTCTGTTTTTTTTCCCCCCAAGTTGGCCGTTAACTCTTTTAGTGAAGTTAAGTGAGTTTGGACAACTCTTGTCGAGTTTTACTGGTGTTGGGTTTGTGGTCAGAGGGACGCCTGGAAGGCATGCACACATGCACCAATCAGATCCCAGAGTCAGTTTGAAATATAGATAGGGCCATGATTAGCCCTTTAAGACTGACATGTTCACAGCCTGTGTTTAATCTTTAATTAAACTTTAAAACAATTTGAAATACAACCCCAATTCCAATGAAGTAGGAACGTTGTGTAAAACGTAAATAAAAACAGAATACGATAATTTGCAAATTCTTTTCAACCTATATTCAATTGAATACATTACAAAGACAAGATATTTAATGTTCAAACGGATAAACTTTATTGTTTTTTGCAAATATTCACTCATTTTGAATTTGATGCCTGCAACACGTTCCAAAGAACTTGGGACAGGGGCAACAAAAGACTGGGAAAGTTGAGGAATGCTCAAAAAACACATGTTTGGAACATTCCACAGGTGAACAGGTTAATTGGAGTGTCATGATTGGGTATAAAGGGAGCATTCCTGAAAGGCTCAGTCATTCACAAGCAAGGACGGGGAGAGGTTCACCACTTTGTGAACAAGTGTATGTGAGCAAATAGTCCAACAGTTTAAGAACAATGTTTCTCAACGTGCAATTGCAAGGAATTTAGGAATTTCATCATCTATAGTCCATAATATCATCAAAACATTCAGAGAATCTGCAGAAATCTCTGCAAGTAAGCAGCAAGGCAGAAAATCAACATTGAGTGCCCGTGACCTTCGATCCCTCAGGCAGCACTGCATTGAAAACTGACATCATTCTGTAACGGATGTTACCACATGGGCTCAGGAACACTTCAGAAAACCACTGTCAGTGAACACAGTTCGTCGCTCCATCTACAAGTGCAAGTTAAAACTCTGCCATGCAAAGCGAAAGCCATATAACACCACCCAGAAACACCACCAGCTTCTCTGGGCCCGAGCTCATCTGAGATGGACTGACGCAAAGTGGAAAAGTGTCCTGTGGTCTGACGAGTCCACATTTCACATTGTTTTTGGAAATCATGAATGTCGTGTCCTCCGGTCCAAAGAGGAAAAGGACTATCTGGATTGTTATCAGCATAAAGTTCAAAAGCCAGCATCTCTGATGGTGTGGGGGTGTGTTAGTGCCCATGGCATGAGTAACTTGCACATCTGTGAAGGCACCATTAATGCTGAAAAGTACATACAGGTTTTAGTGCAACATATGCTGCCTTCCAAGCAACGTCTTTTTCAGGGACGTCCCTACTTATTTCAGCAAGACAATGCCAAGCCACATTCTGCACGTGTTACAACAGCGTGGCTTCGTAGTAAAAGAGTGCGGGTACTAGACTGGCCTGCCAGCAGTCCAGACCTGTCTCCCATTGAAAATGTGTGGCACATTATGAAGCGCAAAATACGACAAAGGAGACCCCGGAATGTTGAGCAACTGAAGTTGTACATCAAGCAAGAATGGGAAAGAATTCCACCTACAAAGCTTTAACAATTAGTGTCCTCAGTTCCCAAACGCTTATTGAGTGTTATTAAAAGGAAAGGTGATGTAACACAGTGGTAAACATGCCCCTGTCCCAACTTCTTTGGAATGTGTTGCAGGCATCAAATTCCAAATGAGTGAATATTTACAAAAAACAATAAAGTTTATCCGTTTGAACATTAAATATCTTTGTAGTGTATTCAATTGAATATAGTTTGAAAAGGATTAGCAAATCATCATATTCTGTTTTTATTTCTGTTTTACACAACATCCCAGCTTTATTGGAATTGGGGCTGTACCAGCAAACTTCAAATTCCACATGAAAGCAGAGAAGCTGAGCTGTCTGGTAGCTGTTAGCGGTGTGGTATTGATTTAGAACACATTTTAGACTTTTAACTGATTTTAGACTAAAATCCTTTTGTTTTGAATGAAGCTATACCTTAACTATGTTTATTGTAGTAAAATAACATTTTAATGTTTCATTATATCTTATTAATGAAACAATGATAACACTACCAAAACTTTATTAAATATATCAGTAGAGACTGTTTTAGTAGTTACAATGTTGGCTAAGTTTTCGGAGAATTTAAAAGTGCTAGCTAGTACCCAGACCCATAACCAACAAACACAGCCTGGAACAGTTGTACACATGAAATCATCTTTTTCACTAAAACAAAAAAGTTTGCCTAATTGCATTAAATCTGTTTCAGTAGTGACAATTCTTAATGTTACACAGTGGCTTTCAGACTTTGGGACACCTTTATTTCAAAACACTCAGATCTATCCTGCCCACCATGTGGCCATGAGGGATGCAGTTCTACTTCCTGCTCTACAGTACAGGGGTGTGGCTAAGCTAAGTCTCTGCTCATAGACTGAAACCTTTTGTGTTTCAGTAGTGACACTAAAATATGGGACAGCATATTTTAACAAAGGTTTTTTATTTAAAAGTAAAGTAAGGTCTTAAAAAAGTAAGTATTATATTCACAAGTTGAAATTTTTGGTTAGGGTTTCTCAAAACAGAAAGTACTTTGTAATTGACGATTATGTACATATTTAGCTTATTACTATCCCAATTAATTACTTGTTTAAGTAGATTATAACATCATCTGTGTAAACATTTGAGGTCTGAATACATAATTGTTTTTTTACATAGTTTTTGCAGTGACGACAGCAGTTTGAGTCCATGGTTTGTAGGGTCATGGAAATCCTTCAGAAGTCATGAAATACAGAAATTTGGTTTCAAGGAAAAAAGACAAGGAAAATAATAAATGTTGGAAAAGTCCTTAGATGTGGACCTGGACTTTTCCCTCAGGCAGTTTGTTATCAAATCACATTTGAAACTTGGAAGAGTCTAGATGGCAGGAAACGCTACTAGACAGGAGGCTAATGTAGATGCGCTTGGGCTAGCTTTACAGACTTTTACTAACATGAATCTTGGTTAATTAAATGGTGACATTCAGGATGTGCGCAATGCCAACCTTGTGGAAGTGTTTTGACATTCAAACACAGGAGGAAATGAATTATAAAGCCAAATGAAAGAGGAAGAACACGGCACCCCTGCTTCTCACACCAAGACCTGAATGAGTCACAGTGTTCAGTCCCAACTGCGACTGGCTAAACAAGCTTCAAGTCCTGCAGCTACATTAAGAAATGATGAGCTAACTGCAGAGGTTCTCTCAATACGAATACACAGTGGTTGCTCTATTCTGGATACTCAAAGTTGTGAATTGACTCATGGTACATTGCTCACCTTAATACCTTAAAAAAAGGCCACAAGTGACTGACATTGCTGATTCAGACAGGACTACAATCACTGAGAAGTATTAGTAGACATTTTCTCTCCTCGCTATGTAAAAGAAATCCCTCCCAAATATACCTTCAGTTAGATAACTGCTCTGTAAAGAAATATATTTTTGTTATCCTTAACTCACTGGATTGTTGCTGACAGGATAAAACCACATCACTGCTGTGTCTGATCCACTTGTACCAGCAAAGCGCTGTTCTGTGGCTCTCCTGACCATTGAAGAACAGGTTAAAAGGGGGCTAACAAAGTATACAGGAAAACAGATGTACTACAGTTTGTAATTGTAGAACTACTAAGTGTGTTGTTATTTCAGTAAAAAAAATCAAAAAGTAAAAAAGTAAAAAAATCAAGTTTTTAGGTTTTATGCATATGCTTGTTAATCTTATTAAACATTGCTCATGACCAACTGCTTAAGAGGTGACTTTCAGCTGAATCAGAGCACACGGTTCTCTCAATAATAATGGAGTATGTCACCAAGTTAAAGTTAAAAATACAAAGATATGCTCATCCAGCCACTTTTTGAGACGTTTTAAAGAGTAGCGGAGCTTTCTGAAGCTTTCCCCATGTTCAGAGTTTTGTCTGTGCTGTGTAATACAACACAGTCTGACAAAAACTATAAATATTCCTCAATTCAATTCAATTAAATTCAGGCTGCTTTACTGGCGTGATAAATAATGCTCTGTTTATATTGCCAAAGCTGGAGTTATAAATTCTTAATACCCCAAGCTTTCGCAATGCAATAATATATTGACAATAATATCTTAATATTAAAGAATAATAAAAGAGAGACAACTGCTTTGTTTGAGCACTGCAAGATGAATACTGTGTTGAATTAAGTAACTTTAAAGGAGAAGGAAAAACATTTTTGTCTTTGTGTTAATGTAGAAGATTCTGTCCTCTACTATTTTCTTAGTCCATTTATTGTAGTGTAAACTTAAACTGGAATTTTCAGATGGTATAAAAAAGTATTAAAAACAAGACAAATGCAGCTACATTGTTGTATTCTAACAGTGTTATTATAGTGGTCATCCTGACAAAATTTACAGGTACAAAATTAATTAATAATACAATGTTTTTGCATTACTTTATATAAAAATATAAAGGTATGCAACTGTTAGTCACCTTACATGTTTAAGGTAGTTATTTCAGGCGAGTGATAAATACCTACGGGGTGTGTGTTATGGGATTCATAGATTGAGAAAAGGTGATACAGTGCAGTGAATGTCTTGTTCGATATGTGGAAATGGGTTGAAAAGCAGATGTTAATGATTGGCAAAAAGGAGTGATTTTCGGTGTATCGAAGCATACAGATATGCGGGTCTACCAACAATGGCAAAAATCCCAGCCTACAGGAAATTCTTGTCAGTATTGTGGCCGCAAGGTGAAACTGGCAAACAGGGACTGCTGGTGTCTTTTACAGCTTGTGAATAAAAATTGCTTCACTGGCAAAATTTGCTTCTAGAAGTCAACACAGGTTCTTCACAACCAATTTCTGAAAGAACACTCATACTGCATACTATGAATATGTGTTCATTCTTTGAGTAGTCATCAGGAAGCCTGCAGTGAGGAATGCATGCAAGGTGTGGTTCAAGCTGGAGGAGCTCCCTGATGTTCTGGGGGTGTTGTAAGTATGTGGAAATGGGTCTTTTGGTTGAAGTGACAGTAAATTTCAACCACAGCGCCTACATTGAGCTGCTGGACAACCAGGTTTTGCCATTTGCTCGTCATCATACCGATAAACATGGCATTCCTATCCCTGTATTCCAAGTTTTATCATGATTGGCATGAACAAATCTCCAGATGCAAGACCTCTTGAAAATCTGTGTGACTACCAGGAAAAACGAGTAAGGTACCCGGGAAGGCATTCACTAAATCTGGCTGAACTGCGCAATTCTTTGATGCAAGAGTGATTGAACATTGATATAGCCTACATCCAGAAACTTGTGCAGCCCATATCAAATCAAATTGCAGCTGTTATTCGTGTTTGTGGAGGTATTGCGTGCTGTTAGGTATGTTTGTCACAAGTGACAAATTTTTTGTCCCGTGAGCTTAGTATACTATTGTGTAATGTTACAGGCCAGTTTTTACTGTCCTTTTCCTTGGCAGCTGGTCTACTGGGAACTAGAAAAGCATCATTTATTTGTCCTTTGTCAAACTTTTGTAACGTTTTGCAGTTGATATGAACTGATTTAGCCAGTCACTATTGTCTCTGCCGTTGGCATGGCAACAACCGATATGGCTGACTGGCTGTGTCCTGGTGTCTCAGCAGCGAGAACTGTTTGACAGAAGGTGGTCCTAGCATCTCCAAAAGCTGCTCAAACTGAGCTTTTTGATAAAGTTTCTGGTCCTGAAAGAGACAATGAAACTTCATGTTCCTTTCGCTTTTCCAAAATAGAATTGTTATAGGTAGCAAAGGACATCATTTTGTTACTTGAAGACATTCTGTGTGCTTTTGCAGTCTGAACAGTACAGCATAATTCTACAAAAAAGTTGTAAATTGTGTATAGTATCGATGCAAAACAATTGTGTGAATATACTGTATTTGATGATGGTACAGCACATTTGGTGTGTAGCAGCCTTTATTTTTCAATTAACTATGAATAAAAACACCTACCAAGGTATTAGCAGCTATGTCCTAATACTTTGAGTATATTTAACTTTGGCTATGTCCATCAAAGTATCTTTGTTTTTTTTGTTTAACGTACATGTGTCAACGACATAACTTACATTTTTTTGTTTCAAGTGCATCAATTTCCTATTAAATAATTAAATACATGATGTGAACATGTTTTCAGTACATTAATTAATTAAAGTCTAAAATCTACGAATGCAGATTAAATAAACTGGTAAAAAGGGTAATTCAGTGATAGTTCGGCATGGTTACTTTTGAAACATTTAACATCAATACATGGTGCAGCTTTAAAGGCATTGACCTCTTTTGAACTTTGTTCATTAATTCTGATTTCCTCAAGCTGTCATGCGACATAACCGAGGTCAAAGGACTGTTATTCTGACATGATTTTAATAAAGAGTGGGCAGCGTCCTGCACCTTAAGATGCAAAGTGACCTTTATGATGCAGTGCTAAGATCAGTATCCCTTAGCTCATGAATAGTGAAAAACTGGTAATTGTTTACCAATTCATGTGGTGTGACCCCAGGAAAATTTCGAAAATGTGTTTTTATTATTATAATAACATCTTTAAAATGTACAAATATTTAAAATATCCTCTTCAAACATTTTCTGTGTGAAAATTAGTTAACATATCCTCTGCACATTTTTGAAACACAATTACTGTTTACTAGCTGAATTTAACATAATTGACAGAGCAAAATGACAGAGCAGGGTCAGCAGATGCTGAGGCACATAGAGCCACCAACTTTCTGCAGAGTCAACCACTACAGACTTCCAAACTTCATGTGACCGTCAGATTAGGTCAAGAACAGCGTAGAGAGCTTCATGGAATGGATTTCCATGGCCGAGCAGCTGCATTCAAGCCTTACATCCCCAAGTGCAATGCAAAGTATCGAATGCAGTGGTGTAAAGCACCGCCACTGGACTCAGTGGAGATGTGTTCTCTGGAGTGACGAATCATGCTTCTCCGTCTAGCAATCCGATGGACGAGTCTGGAGAATACACTTGGCACAGTGAGGTCCGACAAGTACCAAAGTTCGGTGGAGGGGGCATAAGGGGAATTAAGGGCCCCTTAATTTCAGTGAAAGGAACTCTTAATGCTTCAGCAGACCAAGAGATTTTGGACAATCTCATGCTCCCAACGTTGTGGGAACAGTTTGGTGATGGCCCCTTCCTGTTCCAACATGACTGCACAACAGTACACAAAGCAAGGTCCATAAACACATGGATGAGCGAGTTTAGTGTGGAAGAACTTGACTGGCCTGCACGGACTCCTGACCTCAACCCGGTAGAACACATTTGGGATGAATTAGAGCGGAGACTGAGAGCCAGGCCTACTCGTCCAGTATTAGTGTCTGACCTCACAAATGTTCTTCTGGAAGAATGGTCAAAGATTCCCATAAACACACTCCTAACCCTTGTGGAAAGCCTTCTGAGGAGATTTGAAGCTGTTATAGCTGCAAAAGGTGGGCCGACATATTAAACCCTATGGATTAAGAATGGGATCTCACTCAAGTTCATATGTGTGCGTAGTTTTATATATATATCTCCATGCTTTAACCTGAAGTTTATTTTTCTGAGCCTCTCATGCTTCCGTCTGTCCATCCATTTGTCCATCCACACACCTGTCAATCCCTTATATCGTATCACGTATCAGTTTTGCTAGGTTCCGCTCTGTGCTTGTGTTCATAAGGGGCGATAATATGTTTTCTTTCCCTCTATAAATGTTCCCCTGCCACATCAAAGCAGACAGCCATATTGCCTCAGTCATACACTGTCTCCCCGGAGCCTCCTGCAGATGTTTGGATATAATCACAGCGCACATGACTCCAACATCTCCCAGGGCCTACGCCTCTAATGGTGTTGGTTCACCAAATAAAACGCACATACAGGTGCTGTCGGATCAAGCATACACCCAGAGGAGGGCTCTGTACTGATGGATAATAATTTAACACACCAAATACACCCTGAGTTTGTAATAAAGGCAGCAAGGATAGTGTGTATTGTGTAATTTTGTTTTTGAGGTGATGGTTGGGGAAAAAAAAACTGACAGTTTTCCTCCTGACCCTAAAAGCAGTTGAGTTTCTTCCTCCAAGCTACGGGGCTAATGTTGCCCTGAGGGCTCCCTACTAGTGAATACAACAATGTTGACTGGGAGAAGCTGGAGTACATAAGTGGTTTGTAGTAATGATGCTGGAGTTTATTTATGCAGCACCCGAATAATTCAAATTTTTACAAAAAAAATTACTGCAAAAAATAAAAGTAGTAAACACAAAATAATAACAATTATAACAATGATCATTGTTATACAGTGGATTAAATAAATAAATAAATATAATAGTTTTGAAATAATATTAAATAATACCTTAAAAACATGTTTGTAAGATGCTTTTTAAAATTATTGACTGAGGTGCTTGACCAGAGCTGGGAAGTATGACAATATTTATTGTTGTTATGATAATTTACACCACAGTTTGTCACAGTATGCTTTTCTGAGCATATCGTGGCAATCATCAGTACTTAAAAAGTGTTTAATTGGGTTTATAAAAGGGAGACTTCCAGTTCTAAAATCTGATAAAATCCTGTAAAATCCACGATATACGCACAGCTAATACGAACTCTGTATTACTGCATCACAGCACGAAAAATTCCCTTGTGCTTTTAATGGAATGATCTTTGACTCTTGTGCTGCTCGCATGGACCACCGAGTATATTGATGAAGTAAGAGGCCATTTTTTGTTTGTTCTTAACTGGAACCGGGCTAGTCAGCTAGCCAACAGGCTAAACAATAGCAAATGGCCTAAACTCCATCATTAATATCACAAGCTTCACTTAAAGCACTTACAGTATGATTAACTGTAAAACGGCAGTATAAAAGTCTAAAAAATATCATTTGAATGACTTGCATGCTTTGAATGTCTGTGTTTCAATCAGAAGTCGTGTTAAACCCAGGCAGAATCCCGAATGGCTTCGTATTCCCTAAGTGTAGTGTGCTAGCTATGAATGTTTTGAAATTCTAGCCTTTATAGCCAAATAATGGCTCATTTATCGAGTATGGATGTCCTAAATGTCTATTTCTTAGCTATATTATGCACTGTTGGGGTGCAGGATCCAGCATGTAAATCCTTACATAGTACACTATGTAGGGAGCAGGAAGCCATTTGAGATTCAGCCCCGGCACGAGAAGAGGACTGCTGCTGGATTGGTATGAAATAAGACTCATGGTGGTAGTTTGGTGACCAAAAAGTACTTATAAAGTGATATACAACTTTGCGGCATACCTCAGAATACTCTTCCTGTAATGAAATCACAGTAATTCACAGCCTCAAGTGGCTTATTGCTTTATTAATGCAGCACAGTGTGTAAAAGGTTGAATAAAAATAACAAATTTTTATTTTTTGATAGTGTTTTTGAAATGTGGGCTTACTTTATCTGTAATTTATCAGACAGCAGGAAAAATATTGTGACAGTTTCATGTATCATAAAAGCTCCTAGAAGTATCATGATAGAATGTTTTGCCATATCACCCACCTCTATGCTTTATGTGTTAAGAGACCAGTCAGACTCAAGAATCAGTGTAAAAGGTGGAAAGAATGCTTTGGAATCTGGAACTTGACCTTTGAGCCTCCTAGAGCCTCCACCATGCAGCACAAACAAACCCCAAACTGACTGAACCATAAACAGCACCTTCATATACTGAGGACTGGTCTATATAATTCATCTGATTCTCCTCCCATCTTTCCATCTCTCTTTCGTTTCCTTTAGCTCTCTCTCTGTCTCTCTCTCTCTCTCTCTCTCTCTCTCTCTCTCTCTCTCTCTCTCTCTCACTCCTGGTGCTCTGTGGAGGCCTGTAATTGTAGTTGTAAATCCACTGGCTCCTGTACGCCCCTGTCTTAAGAAGGTCTATTATGCATGCTTCAGTCAGGATCCTGCTGATTGCAGCTGTCAGGGCCTGCTGATTCACAGCCTAACCTCACTCGTCCCACAGCCCTCCATCTATCCATCCATCCATCCCTTTTTCCCTTCGTCTTCCACTCCACCACTCCTTAGTCCCAGCTGGATGTTGATAGGCTGGTTTTCAGGGCCCGGATTAAGGTGGTCCAGTGTTAGTAATACAGATTTAGCTATTCTGATGTTCTTTTCCTCACACAGATGAACTTTTCCATTTTTCTGGACACAGATGAAGCTATTCTGAATTTCTGGGCACAAACTGAACTATTCTAGCCTTTTTCACTCAAATTGAGGTTTTCCAGTTTTCTAGATACTAGTCTTCTAAATGCAGATTATGGTATTCTGAATTTCTGAACAGAGATTAAGATTTTACAGTTTTGGACACAGATTAAGATTCGATGGTTCTTTGGAAACATGAATATTTTCTTTTTTCAAATACAGATTAAGATACTCTGGTTCTCTGAACAAAAATGAATCTATTATGTGTATATTTATTATTATTATTATTATTATTATTATTATTTTGTTATTCCAGTTTTACAGATTAAGCTATTCTATATTTTCTGTGTGCGGATTGAACTGTTTTTAAACGGTTGTTATTAATTGGATTAAGCTATTCTACTTTTATGGACACATACATGAAGCTATTTTGCTTTGTTATGTCATTTCCACAATATAAGTTGTTCCAGCATTTGAGCACAGATTAAACTATTCTGTTATTTCTGCACACAGATGAAGTTGTTTGGTGTTTGAGCACAGATTAAACTATTCTGTTATTTCTGCACACAGATGAAGTTGTTTGGTGTTTGAGCACAGATTAAACTATTCTGTTATTTCTGCACACAGATGAAGTTCTGGTTTTTGAGCACAGATTTAAGCTTTTCAGGTTTTCTGAATACAGAATAAGCTTTTTTGGATAAAGCTTTTTTGGATAAAAATGAACCTATTCCAGTTTTCTGGACAGACTGTTGAATTGTTGAACGTTTTCTGGACACACACAAAAGTATTTTGGTTTTCTGGAAATTGATTAAGCTCTTTTCTTTCTTCAAGCACAGATTACGCTATTCTGGTACTTTGGGCAAAGATTAAGCTATTCCCTTTTTTCAGACCCAGATTGTTATTCCACATTCCTCATCAATTTTGACCAACTCTATTTACACTGACGTCTGCAAGTCATTGAATATGAACATTTCAGTGCCATCTGATGTCACAATTTGTCTGGAAACTGTAGTGGTAACGAAGGCTATGAAGTCACAGTTAGGAAGTATTCTGCCAGAGTCAGTTAATTCACAGATGTAGAATTGTTTTCATGAAAAGTGGCATTGAGGGTGAACATACCAGCTGTCAGGGAGGGGACAAGGGAGCAGGAGAGGGAGAGAGAGAGAGAGAGAGAGAGAGAGATCCATACTGCACATCCAGAGTTTCTATGCTTTTTCTCTCCTGAAGATGACCAATCAATGAATCCCATGCATAATTCAGTGCACCATAGGAGGGAAGCATAACTGTCATAAATTATTATTTCATTTGATCGTTAGGGTCCAATCTATTCGAATTAACTGACAACATTATTCATCAATGTGTGTATAAATATGCATGTCCTTCTATTTACAGACGCCCTGAATGAGTCGCTGGCATGGCTGAAAATGAATTTTTTGGCATAAAATATGAATTTTCCCAGGGCAAATAATTCAGCAGAATGAGTGAGCTTGAAGGTTGGCGTTGACACGCAGAGTAGGGCACGCACACACGTCCTTGTCAGCCGTTCAGTGATGGCCAGATGAATTTTTAAAATTGATTTGGTTTGTTTAAAAGGACGCCACGCCAGAAGATGCGGTGTTGGAGAATTTATGAAATCAGCTGTAAAGAGGTAAACAATCTTCCAGTCTTCTACAGTGGGGTGAAAAAACGTACACCGCCCAAGAGACATTTGGTGTTTGAAGTTCTTTAGTTTTGTGCTGGGGCTATGAGGCTAATGTAGCTAAGAAGTAATGGAAGTTTACACCTCACCAACTGGCCTTGTGCAAACTGCACTCCTAAATCATCACGTAGTTGCCTCAAACCATTTCAAATTCAGTTTTCAAATGGCTGCCAAATATTTTAGGTATTTATTTTGTAGAGGTAATTGTATGTAGAGGAAAACCCTTAGGACCATCTAGGCCTTCAGAGGAGGCCTAGATGTGAAATATAAAAATGAAGGAAGGAAGATTCAGGTAAGCAAGCTTTCCCATTGGTTAGGACTTCAGGAGCTGGACTGAAGGCCTAATGCATCAGATTAGCCACTAACCTAATTAGGAACTGATTGTGGAATCAACCAGTGTGGGTCCCATTGGCTGAGACCAGTATTGTGAAGAGAATCCATTACTTTAGGCCTTTTCCTAGATAGCTCACTCACTGTGAATATGAGCAGTAGTGTCAGTGCACGTTTCTGAAAGTTACTGTAAACTGATACAAGGTAAAATAAATGATGTCTATTATAAGCTTCAAATAAAATAGAGAGTATTTTTTACAAGCTACAGAAGTCTTTGTTTTACAGGTAAAAATCATGTGAATTTTTACCATGTTTTGACATTTATGGCCTGAACTGAAGGCCAAGCTCTAATCATCACAATTCACATATGACACTTTGTCAGGATCCGCAAAAGCAAGACTTTTAACTTAACAGACTTATCCAAGTTGAAAAACTGCATCATAAGCATAAATGTGGCCATGTTTGATGTTCAAGGTCTAATATTGCCTTTGTTCAGGGGCAGATCCAGGGGCAAGGCCACAGGGGCACTGGCCCCAGAAGAAATGTGATTGGCCCCTTAAGTGCCCCCCATCAGACATTCGCCACCTACACCCGCATCATTAACTCGCTGCCCTTCAGTGAAATTACTGGACTTGAATGGTCAATATGCTACTCATGAATTGTGCAGACTGAAAGAGTTTCAGGAGTGCTGCTGAATAATATTACCTTAGCTAACGTTACTGGAAATCAGTGCTTTCATGTTACTGCTAAATGAAACCTCTTCTGTGCAATAGATGTTTCTTGAGCAGTTAGTTTCATTTTCACAAATATAATTTTTCTCTTCAATAACTTTAGAAAGGTGGGTGCAAAAAGACTATAATGAGTAAATCATTGTTTGTGACCAAGACAGTCAGGTACTGCTTTGTTTTCCCCTTAGTTCCAGTGAAAGGAACTCTTAATGCTTCAGCAGACCAAAAGATTTTGGAAAATTTCCTGCTCCCAACTTTGTGGGAACGGTTTGGTGATGGCTCGTTACTGTTCCAACATGACTGCGCACCACTGCACAAAGCGAGGTCCATAAAGACATGGCTGAGCGAGTTTGGTGTGGATGAACGTGACTGGCCTACACTGGCCTGACCTCAACCCGATAGAACACCTTTGGGATGAATTAGAGCGGAGACTGCGAGCCAGGCCTTCTCGTCCAACATCAGTGTCTGACCTCACACATGTGCTTCTGGAGAAATGGTCAAAAATTCCCATAAACACACTCCTAAACCTTGTGGAAAGCCTTCCCAATACTTTTGGAAATATAGTGTATATGTTCCACCCTGTACAAGGTTTTGGTTTCTAAACCAATTTTCACTGCTTACAAGTTTGCATGTTTGTATTTGGTGGCGGTAAAATGATTAGCCTAATATTTAAAGTGTAGCATGTCTGCCGCCAAAGAATAATGTAATGTACTGAATAAGATACGTATGTATAAATGAATTCATAATAATATATGCAAAATATTACCTAGATGTCATGAGTAATTATGGAGCTCTTTTTTTAAGGCTTTTTTCATTTTAAGGCTTTTATTTGGCCCTTGAATGGGAATTGTGGCCCCATTATGGCTTCACCTTTAAAAAAAAAACAATCCTACAATCACCTGTGCCTGCCTTGTTTTATGTGGAAGAAATATTATTTTAGGCATCGAAATCGTTCATGCATGCATGTACCTGTTCCAGGGTAAATGGACCTTTTTCTCTTGTTAGTTCATATCTTTGGTCATGTAAAGCATGATTCAGCATATATCTTCGAGAGTCGTATGCAAAAAGACAGTCCTGGTCAAATCTCATGTTTTGGTAAAAATAAGGTAACAGATCCTCTATAGTGAACACATTTCTACATGTTTTAATGCAATCACCATTCATTTGTTGAATTTCATATAATTAAAATTAAATCAATAAATACATGTTTGTTTGTTTTTTTAATGTAAGCCCTGCCAATGAATAGAAATTAGGCACTAACATTTGCAAAATGCCATATTTAAGTTTGTTTGCATAGAGGACACATAGTGTTAATTTATTTTCACATGCTCACCCGTTGATCACCTTCTGTGTATTCGTTACGCCACCACAAAAACAATATTAACTATATAATAATATTCACTCCCCCATCACTGATCATCGTTTTAAAAAGTTAAGCTCTTTCAGAGACCCTCCCACATGCTGTTTCTCTCAGAAATATGCCACAATACTGAAGGAAGATGATTTCCCTTTCACACTGATATTAACTTTAAATTTGTCTACATTACTAACAGTGACTGTTCAGCAAAATCAGCCAAATCTGGAGCAGCTGTTAGCACTAACTGAATGAAAGGAGCAGAAATGCATGGATGTGTTTGAGAGTGGTGTGTGGTGTTAACATCTGCAACACACCAAAAGCAGTAGAAACCCTCCAGGCTCTCAGCCGTCACTCAGACTGCTCACAGAGCATTTGATCACTGTGTTTGCTTCCTCTCCCTCCGTAAGCAGATTTCCTTTTTTCCCATTTTTTTGTTTTGTTGTTTAGATGAAGCAGACGTGGGACACCAGAGGCTAGGAATGGTGAAAGAAATGGTGTGTGTGTGTGTGTGTGTGTGTGTGTGTGTGTGTGTGTGTGTGTGTGTGTGTGTGTGTGTGTGTGTGTGTGCGTGTGTGTGTATTTACTCCTATATGGGGACCAGCTTCCTCCAGGATGATGAAAACATGGACATTTTGTGGTTGTGGGGACATTAGTCTGTTAGGAATAATGCTAGTCTTTTCTCTAGCTTTTATAAGAAAATGTAGGAGGATAGAAAAGAGAATAAAGCTGATCGTTGGGTTTATGAGGATAGGGGTAGGATTGTGTTAGGTGGAGCACAGCAGAACATGGAAACAGAACACATGTGCACCAATGCACTACAGCACTCCTCTCAAGCTCTACAACTTCATGCAGCCCATCACATATTCATAATTTATCCTTAAATCTGGCCACAAATCATTTTTTCATGCAGCTAAATATTTAGATCTGACCAGTACCTCCACCCACCAGACACTGTGGCTGGTTACCCAGCATATGCTGTATAAAATCAGACTGAAGCTTACAGTCATACGCAAAACGATTGTGTCCTCTGTCAAATTTTATGTTTTGTTGATTTTTGCAAATGCTTTATTTGGATTGTCCACTTTAGATGCTTTATAGAAACTTCATTTACTTTCAAGTTACATTCAACTAAATATCTTCTAAATTGACCATTTTTTAAAACTCTAATACTGGCTCTAATCCTAACCCTGACCTCAACCTCATCCCAGAACCTAAATTTAAGTCCCTACCCTGGTTCAAACCTTAACCCTACCCCCATCACTTTTTCAACCGATAGTTTAACAATTTGAATATCTATAGAGAGTCTGTAGGGGACTATAGTGGCCTGTCCAAATAAAGTGAGACCTGATTTTCTAAGTGAAAATAAGTACACACTCTACAGAGAACTCACTGTACGTTTCAATGCACGATTGCTGTTTATCTGCTGAATTTAACAAAAAAGACATAAAATGTGGCCTACAAATTGTGCTTATTTAATTTTTTTCCCAATATGTTGAAATCAGCAAATAAATTAAATTGAGCACAAAATGTTGCAGAAAAATATCATATTCAAGTATGTCCCCTGTAGTGCATGTATTAACTCATTTTCGCTTTGCCAATCAAATTCCATGTTTTGTTGGTTGTGTTCAAACTTTGCATTGCCTTTGTAAAGCTCAACACGCTTGGAGGAGAATGCTACCAATTTCTTCATTACTAAGATTTTCATTTCCATCCATCCATCCATCCATTTTCTAAGCCATTTCTCCGTCAGGGTCGCGGGGGGGTGCTGGAGCCTATCCCAGCAGTCTTCGGGCGGAAGGCAGGATACACCCTGGACAGGTCGCCAGTCCATCGCAGGGCAGACAGACAGACACAGACAGTCACACCCAGGGGTAATTTAGCATGTCCAATTGGCCTGACTGCATGTCATTGGACTGTGGGAGGAAACCGGAGAACCCGGAGAAAACCCACGCAGACACGGGGAGAACATGCAACCTAGCCACACAGAGAGGACCCGGCCGGGGAATCGAACCCAGGCCCTCCTCGCTGGGAGGCGACAGCGCTACCCACCATGCCACCGTGCCGCCAGATTTTCATTTCTACAAAACAAAATCCTGAAATATTTTCTCTTCTACTAACAAACACAAATATGATACGGATCAAATGTTTGGAGTCCCTTTCGACAGCATTTCTCTGCTTTTTCAGTGAGCTATGAGTGAGAAATAACTGAAATAAAACTGCTTTTGATATCACTGTGAATTGTAAGAGTTTTAGCCACTCACATTAACAAGCTACTGTTCTGTACCCACGTTGAAATCTCAATGGAAACACAAGAGTGGGGTCCTCGTTTTGGGGGAGTGGTGAAGGCATCCGCAGTGCGGTGTGTATGTGTGCGTAAAGAGCTGTTTGCGCTGAAGTGATGATTAAGGGATCATGGCTTTTAAATAGACAGCCTAGCCTGTTTACCCACTCCAAACCCCCAATCAATCCTTCACTCGCCAGATTAATTGAAACGCTTCCGATTGATTTTTTTTTTTCTTTCTCGTCATCTCTTTTGTTTCCTTCGCTCTCTCCGTCGATCTTTTGGTCTTGTGGCCAGATAAGGAGTCCTACCAGAGTGCAGGGGGGGTGACCCTAGGCTAGTCACACCAATCACATCTTTAAACACAGGTTAGTTATAATGTAAGGGCTTCCTAAGTTGCACCACACGAACTAGTTTTTACATTACGATTAGTAGGTAGTGAGTAAAAAAAAAAATACGCAAAACACTCATTTATTCACCATCATATCGTACTTATTATTTATATTGCAATATATTGTCATATATAACTGGAAGTCTATGTTTTCTTAAAATGTATTTTGACATACTGTCATTATGCACACCCTTGGTGGGTGGTGGACATTTTTTGTTTTTGCATTTTAGTGTAAAATTCTGATTTATTTGCCCTTATTGGGAAAAAAAAACATAAAATAAGAAAAGTGCCATAACTTTTGCACAGGCCACATTTTCTGGCTATTTTTTCACCAAGTTAAATTCAGCAAAAGAATTGTAATTTTGCATTAAAATATGTAGAAGTGTGTTCTTTGTAGAGAGTATATTAATGTTTTTTCACTTTTCACTAAGCACGTAATTTGTTAATTAAAATTATAATAATTATAAAAATTATTTATTAATTATAATCACATAACCAGGGCACTTACATTTTTGCATAGGACTATATGTTAAAGGTTCAGATTCGGAATCTTTTACATATCAGTGTTTTCTTTAACTGAAAGAGTCAGTGAAAATTAATACATTTAGTCAAAAAAAAAAACTGAACTGGAAACATTTTGTCCGTTTGATATTTTTACTGTAATAACAAACCTCAAAAAATACAAGTTTGGTTGTTCCTTCCAACTTTTTGCAAGTTTTGCAAGTTGTATTTTGCAAGTACAACAATGCATTTATGTTAGTTTGTTATTTTGGATGTTTGTTTGCTTGCTTGTTTATACACCAAACAGAACACCTGACCAGTGGTACATTCAGAGACTCTGGTGATGGCTGCTGTAGCATGATTTATGTTGGCCACAGTAAAATGTACCAGCATGTAGAATTAGAGCTTTCTGTGAGCAGTTGTGTTTCTATCACTGTATAAAAGATGAACAATGCTTTCGTTTGTTAGATGCACTGTGGTAGGTTTGGAATAAGCATGCACACACACACACTCAGAATGCAGTCCAGATCTGTGAGTTCTTATTATTCATTTGTTTAATCAGAGAAAAAAAAAATACATGACTGATACGTGGAGTTTAGGTTTAGGACTGATATGTGAAGAAGGTTCATGTGTTTTCAAGTTATGCACATTCAGGTTTAGTGAGGAAACAAATGAGAAAAGTCTATAGGTATTCATTATAGAATATTCAATACAATCCAATACAGAATAAGTCCATGAGAAAGTGAGCAAGCGCTCTGTATTTCTCATTAGTGCTTATTTGCCCCCACCCAACAGTTTATTAGTGAGAGAAAAAACAACACACAAACACATAGCTTCGCCCTCAGTGATGGATTAGTTTAGTCTTCTTTGCATTTGCATTTGCATTTACATTTATTCACTCAGCAGATGCTCTCGTCCAGATGTGCAAATGCTCGAACCTAAAAGAACTCAGAAAATCCGCAAGAAGTTGTGGCTTGAAAGACTTCAGCTCTATCAAACTGTAGCAGGGTCTACTAAACACAGATGTTAAGCGCAGGTGATTGTTGTGTTTACAGAATGTACAGTGAATGAGTGCTGAAAATATTTATCAGGCTGGGGTCAAAGTCAGGTTTCACACTGGAGTTCCTCACACGTGTTATTTTACCCCTGCTTTAATTTTTCTCACTACTTTATTCTTCCGTCCTACGTTCATTACCTTAAAACATGTATTCTCAACCACTAGGCCACAGAGGGCAACAGTGAGAACAGTGGGGATAGGCTATATAAGGCTTAATAATTATATTGATCTACATCATGTCTCTATGTGGTCTCGTGTGCATTTATGGTGCTTTTATTGGCTGCTTTCAGTTACCAGAAGAACTCAACAATGAAGAAACTGGCTCTTTATAGGCTGCAAGCCAGGAAGAAAATCATTAAAGATGAGAAGAAAGAAAGAAAAAAAAACATTCTCTCAGAAATATGAGGGAAGCCGAATAATAAAACATAAAATACAGAATGTGCCATAACTTTTACACAGGCCATATTGATTGCTTTATTTCCTCCCAATTTGTTAAATTCAGCAAATAAACATTAATTGTGCATTCAAGTGTGTTCTCTGTAGAAGATTTATGTGCCGTAAAAAGTCATGTGAAGTACATTTTTTTGACAAGAAAGCTGTTCATTTTATCTCAACATGGTCATCTTGCCCTTTTCACCCCTCATTTCTTGCAAGTAGTTCAACGCAGACTCACAGCTTTTCACGTACAGAGTGCCAAAAGTGTCTTTGTTCATCTGTTGTTTTGCTTTGTTCATCAATTATGGCTAAAGCTGTTTAATTTGGCTAAATTAATCAAAGATATCAAGTTCTGTCCCACTGATAGAAAGGCCAGTATAGAGCCTTTTGGCTCTATTCAAGGCCCTGTGTTTACAGACTTCTAGATTTTAGTCCAGAACTACCGGATGGACTACAACTGCCATTAACACTATATCTTAGGCTGTGTTCAGCAAAAAAAGCTGGCATCTGAACCACAAGGAATCCACCTGTGACAAGTTTTGCCAAACAGAGAAGGAGCAGAGCAAATCTTTAAGGCCAGAGTTATCGATGGGAAGTTCAACACCATATCACGCATTAAGTAAATGTAAAAACTCGACAAACTAGCACTTATTGTGCTTCTTCCCAATCAGCCTTTGTGAACATAGCAAAGTGCCTTGATTAAAACAATTAGCAGGCAAAGAGACCCAACATTGCTTTTCTAAATTAAAGTAAACTGAAGTAAACTACATTGGAAAGCTACAGTGGTGAGTTCCTTTAGATAACATATGCTAGTGAATTAATTTATCTTCGTATAATTTAAATCACAAATGTAAGCAGAACTGTCCAACTATACAGACTCATTCACTCTTTGTGTCAACCCTCTTTTTGATTGGTTACCTCATGAAACGTTGCACTGCTTTTCCCTGAATTTGGGCATTTTTCCACTCTATCTGAGAAGATCTGCGGCAGTAAAAGGATCCTTGTGTAGAATATAATGGCATTTTGGGTGGACAGATTTCGCACATACTAAGGCTTATTATTGCAATGCTACATGGACTTCAATGCAAACTGGCTGAGCTGTTCTTAGGTTATAGAAGTGTGTAATAAAACTGGGCCTGCTGGTTGGCCCTGGGGTTGACCTGACCACACAGAGGTAAAGACTTGGGCACTGAGTAAAAGTTGTTTAATATTGCACTTCATGTAGTTGGAATAGCTCACAAACAACTGACTGCAACTTCCATGAGCACTTGGATGGAAATATGTGAATTAAGGTGTTGTGACGTGGTGACGCGGTGAGTACCAGACGCTTGCGGATAAGAAGAGAAGAGGTTTTAATATCCAGAAAGGGCAAATCACAAATCAAAGTCGAATTCCTGGCAAAAATAGTCAAACACAGTTCAGCTCGAAGAAAGAAAATGTACAAAAGGGTCAGGCAAAAATCCAAGTTGAGAAAAACAAGAAATCAGGTCGATACACAGAAGAGACAAGCAAATCATAAGAAGAACTCTCAGTGATTGCATAACAGTACTTCAGGACATTAGAGAGTTCAGTCGGAGTTTATATACCCACCTTCTCATCATAGTAAGTAGGCACAGGTGTGACTCATCAATAGTCCGGGATTATGATCTCTGATAGGACCGCGGTGGCGTAATGTGATTTCCCATGGCATTCTGGGAGATTGAGTCCCGTCTTTCCACCGAGACCGTCGAAGGCGTGACAGGTGTATACTTGGGCACACATGATGGTTATCACAAGAGCATCCATATGTCAAAACAATAGGCAAATGGCCATATCCTCACTCCTAACAAACAACACTAACAGAGCAATGACACTAGGTTTGTTTTAATCGATCCAAAGGTGTTAAGTGTGAATAGGATCTAATTTTCTCTCCAGGTGCTGGTGTTCAGGTCCAGGTTGTGTTCACACAGCAGATTTCAGGCCTGACTCAAGCTCTGCCTTGCGCCCCAGAGATGAAAAATGGCTCTCATTACAGCCTTACGTTTGTCACGGGAAAGAGCAAATGATAACCACAAGTGTTCCGATTGGGACGGGCCGAATAACAGAGCTGGATTTGTGGCTGCGCTTCTGCATCTGTGGCTCTGTGTTAATCTCGCTAGCTTGGCTGGGTTGAGCGTCGTGTCTACTTCATGGACGCGCTTGTCAAACCTCAGCTCTGTCTGTCAGATAACTGAATCTTTCAAGACCAGCTACACATCACGCCCTGGGGGCAAGTACACACAAACACACACACACACACACACACACACACACACACACGCTAACATCAAATGAGCGTCAGAAACAACGCGTGAGTGAAAACGCAAGGCTGAGGAATGGCTTTTGGGAACGAATCAGAGCTTCATCTCCTGCTCCACTTTCTCCTGACAGCACAAGGCAAAACTAAATTAGCACACAGCACCCTGCCAATCAGACTGGAGGAGTTTCAGACCAAAAATGATGGTTTCAGGCTTTAATCCCTCAGTAGTCTGTTTTTGTTATTTTGTGGTTTTGCTGTACATTCAGTTTACATTATGTAGCCTCATTATTTAAAGGGGAATAATTCAGTTCAGTTGCTGAGATGTAAACAAAGTCATTCAGTATAGTTTGAAATGGTGCACTGACATACAAAGGGAGGCATACTGACTTAGATTTGCAGGATACTTTTTTATGTGTTGTTATGTGTTGACCTATACGTAAATTTGCAAAATGTGGTTTTCTTTGAACTATTTTGAATACATTTAAAAGCACATTTCAGGCCAAAACTTTCTCAAAACTATCGTGAAACAGTGTCTTAGGCATCAGGCAGCATATTCATGACCATTTAATGTAATTACCTTCTATGAGGGACACTGTAAAAAGAATCACTGTAAAATTACAGTCAACAGTTACTGGCTACTAGTTGCATTAATGAACCATCTTAACAGTGAATAACAGTAAAATAGCAACTGTATACTGCGATTTTACAGCCACCTGGACCACAAGATTATTATGATGTAGCTATACTATTGTACACTTATAGTAATAAGCTATAATTAAATACAGTAATCTCCTGTACTTTTACATAACAACTGTATAAGTTGTGCAAATCAAAAATTACAAATTGACTTAATTCAGCCGGGTCAATAATAGGTTAATTTAAAAAAAAGTGTGTTTCTTACTTGAAAAAACATGACCAAAAATGTATATCTAGCAATACCAATAAACTAAAACAAATCAGGCATTCATCTTTAAAACATAAAAAAAAAAAAACACTGAAAATGTTAATGCATTTTTTAACTGCCATATCCCACAGTGTTGTGCGGTACAGCTCAGCATCAACATCACAGTAATTTTAATGTTATTATAAAACTATCTATGTGTTATTATAAAACTTTAGTTAATAATAAATCTTTAGTTAATCTGTTTTCACAATAAAGTGATTAATACAGTATTTAACTGTGAAATGATGGTGTTAAATATTGACGTTTTTACCATTTCATTATGCAGATTTTTTTAAATCTGTGGAATTCCCTTTTAAATAAAATGACATAAATATATAATTGATTGCACAGTTTGGTACGTAATGAATTACACTCACATTTGCACCTTTACGTTCTGTATCAACAAGTTTACATCTGCACTTCCTGTTTGTTTCACTGTTGAGAAATGATGACTACATGATAAGATTGTGCGTTCTAGCTGAGCTTTTCACTTGATGATAGGGTTAGGGTTAGGAGAGGTAGGAGGGGGAGGGTACACCAGTTATATTACTGGTTACAATTATTTTTCCTGCCTGCTGGTGCCTAGTGATGCATTCAAAAATCAGATGATGTTTTAGAGTCTGGCAAGTCATTACATTTTTGTTGGAAAATGACAGAAAACAAGATTTTCAATTCTTTGAGTCATGCTTGATGATTGGGGACATGAACTAACTAACTAAGGCAAGAAAAATATTTTTATTTCAAATAAAATTATGCTAGTTAATTTAACTCCCAAATGGTAATGTTGTAATTGTGATGTATTTACAAGTTTTTTGATGTTTCATTCAGTAAATGTTGTTCATTGTAGGCTAGTAAGAACTAGAACAAGACGAGAATGACTCTGCTTTGATTTTCCAGAGGATTTCGTGATTTGATGAAGTCAGTGACGCAGTGTTCGGCGTTTTATGTGTATTTTTTTTCTTTCACTTCTGAAGGAGTAATCATACATGGAATAAGCAGGAAAGCAGTAACACTGAAGGTGCTTAGACTTGCAAAACAAGTAGGGCAAGTGACAGCAGATGCTGAAAGTTGCATCAGGCGTCTCGAGACTCACTGAATTATCTACAAGAGCAAGCGACGAAAAAAAACCCCGAGATTTTCTGCATCGTTAATGCGGATCATCTGTCCAATATGCCGGAATCGTGCATGCTTACACAACTGGGTGCTTTGTGATGGAGTCAGCTTATTATCAGTTCTCACACACACACACATGTGCATGTATGTCATACTCATACGATATTCCAGTATGTTCCTGTTATTTTTATTGTTTACCCGATGTTCTTGCGACACTAGCGATGTGCATAATAGTGTGGTGTTTTTAAATATAGATTTTTGCAGGTGTGGGATCAAGGTGCTTGATGGAGTCATTTTTTTTCCCCTCCCCTCCTTCTGTCTTCTGTTCTAATTTGATTAGTGACTGATTAAGCCGGGGCTAATGCAGTCAGAACTGCGGCATGCTAATGTAATAAAATCACTTACAGCTAAAACGGGTTAGCTTAATTGGCAGGAGGAGCAAATGTTGGAGATTTGCATTAAATTATTTATTTGCTTAGCAGACGCCCCCTTAACACGCCGCAACTCGCAATTCCATTACTTACATCAGCCATTTGCACAACCAATTTAGGTGTAGAGTGCTGTTCAAGGATAGGGCACGAAAGTGCGAAAGTGTTGCAGTACAAACGACCACTCGCCACACACTCCTGTGGTTAACTCTGAAGCTCCACGCTTTGCTTATATGATGGTAGAGGAGTACTGCATAGGAACAAACTGTAGTAATATTGCCTGTTCATTAGCAACACTGCTTAGCCCTCATTTTGTGAGAGTTATTGAGTTATTGAAAAATCAGTTTGCAAAGTTATATGGCCACAATCTTTATGGCTAGCAGCCCTGTCACCAGAGGCAAATTTTAAGCCAGGCATTTGGATCTGTATGGGTGGGCAGTGAATGCCTACACAGTCATTATCTATATCAACATTTTTATCGAATCCCTTGAACACGTGATTGGGGCTCCAGGGGACCGAGCTAGACTGGTTCAAGTCTTACCTGCGACATAAGGCCTACTCAGGTAATGCTGGAGTCCCTCAAGGTTCTGTATTAGGGCCTGTCCTCTTTACAATGTATGTGCTTCCATTGGGTAATATCATAAAGAAGGGTCAAATATCTTTTCCTTATTTTATCTATTAATATCTTTTCCACTCAACTCTGTCTCTAAAGTCCACAATGAAGTGTCTCTGGGAGTCTCTGGAGGATTTTCAAAGCTGGGTACTCAACGAGTAAATGAGAAGGAGAAAACATTTCATTTTCGCCCCGTCCAAATACACTTCCAGTTTATTAAATAACTCACAAAATACATAAAGCCACATGTTAAGGATCTTGGTGTTATTTTTTGGTGTCGTGTTTTTTTTTTTTCGGACCAGCTCTGTAGCTTATCAATTCTGCCCATTTTTTTTCCTTTCATGACTTGGGAAATGTTGTTGAAGCCTTCATTTCATCACATCCAGATTATTTCAACCCCCTGTACTTAAGTCATCATTGACCTGCTTCAGTTATGTAGAATGCGGCTGCTGGACTGCTTACTGGTGGCAGTAAAAGGGACCACATTACCCCTGTTTTAGCCTCTTCTCACTAGCTCCCTGTACATTACAGGGTCTAATTTTTTCTTTTACTTGTTTTTAAAGTTCTTAATTGGTTATACCCTTCCTATATCACAGACATGCGCCAGCCTTACTCTGCTTCTAGGTCTCTGTGGTCTTCAGATCAGTTACTCCTACTTCTATTCCACAGTCTAGGTTGAGGCATATCTCTAAATATTAGAGTGCCTCAGTTGTTACTGTTTTAAATCAAATCATAATTTACATTCCTGTTTTGAAATATTATTATTCTGATTTATTTTACTTTTCCTAGTTATTTGGTTTGTATTTACCCTGTTTTTTCATATGTTCCTACTTACATTGATCAGCTACTGTTTAAAATGTGCTTTAGGAATACAATTTACATACTTCTAGTATAAATATATATTTTTGGGTTTATTTTCAGTTGTCCAATCAGAGCATAGTAAGAATGCCTTTTGCATTACAATGTAGCTTATATCAGCCATTTCACCATCTTGTGTCTATTTCAGTTTGAAGAGGTTACACTATATTGACACCAAGCTGTTTTTTATACTAAAAGCAATGCCTGCAAGAATTTTTGTGCTGCATTTGAACTTTTGATTGAACTTTTTTCAACTTTTGAATGACGGCAGTGCTTTTGAAACTTTTTTAAATTCTTTCCACCGCTTTCCACAGGATTGATTACAAATAAAATACATGCTGGCAGCTGATGCCTAATGTGAATGCAGCTTTAACTGTATTTAGCCAAATACTAATGGTGGTTGAGACGAGCAAAATGTTTTGATTCTGTTTAAACACTTATGCAAAAGGCAGAAGTTTCAAAGCAGTTCAAAGCACACATTCTGATTCAGGTTGGTGTGACTCAAAACATTTAATTCTTTTCAAATGCATAACTATGAGTGGTCTAATATAAAAGAATAGTGTTTTATTTTCATTTAAAATAAAATCAGTTTATCTATATAAAGTAACATCAGCCTGTTTTTGGAAAGGGCCAGCAGTCTAACCGAGTGGACACAGCCCCTGAGACCCATCCTGGTGGCCTGATAGTCTTATTATGGTTAGCAAAGCCATGCAATGATAGTGTCATTAATATGTGTTATGGTTAGCAAAGTTACATGTCCTGCCAAGGGATTTGCATTGGGACTAACTTTGATATTTAAGTATCTGTAAGAGATCATGAATTATCTTGAAAAAGAAAAATGTAGAGCTGCTTACCTTTTTAGGTGAGAGCACCAGTGCTGCTCAAAAATCTGATGAGTAAAGTTACAGCTAAGCAGGTTGATAATGGATTCCTATGGTGTTTTTTCCTCTTTAGTGAATGACGTCCCAACAGAGATGGTCAGAGAAGCATATTAAGTTATTAAGTTAAGTGATACTTTTTTTAATTGATACTTTTTTGATCCCACAACCGGGGAAATTCCACCTCCGCATTTAACCCATCCGTGAAGTGAAACACCACATACACACCAGTGAACACACACACTAGGGGGCAGTGAGCACACTTGCCTGGAGCGGTGGGCAGCCCTAACCACGGCGCCTGGGAACAAATAGTTGGGGGTTAGGTGTCTTGCTCAAGGACACCTCAGTCATGGACTGTCGGCCCTGGGGATCGAACCGCCATCCTTCCGGTCACAGAGCCAGATCCCTAACCTCCAGCCCACGACTGCTCCAAATGAGCTATTTAGTGATATATTTAGTGATAACAGCCATTCTGTCTCTGCCTTCTCAGTAGCTTCCTTAACAACATACTGTGGCAACATGCCCAGATTGGGGCACTCACATTTCAGGGTAGAAATTTTAAATGGAACCTATTCTGTTAAATTCCAGTATCTTAAATTTTATTTTTTACGGTCCACTAGAGTAGATGTACATGCTTCATACTGTACACCTTTTGTTCACCCTCTGTCTAAAACACTGTGTTAGAGCCCCTGTGTCTTTAAGCCCCACCTCTTAATAAACCCAATGTGCTCTGATTGGTCAGCTTACCCAAACTGTTCTGACTGGTCAGCCGCCAGAGTGGTTCCACTCCTACATGTTCTGCCCCTGTCTTACAGTCTGCAGACAGATCTTTTTCTCCTGAGCAGCTGTTAACATTTCTTTATTATTTTTCCAGTGGCATCGGTTCTGCTGTGTCTGTTTGAGCTGGAGTCCAGTCCTAAAAGTGGTCAGCATCGTCTCCACATGCATACAAAACTAAACAAACTCTTACCAGCCTCCAATAGTTGCTGCACACTGTGTAAGGGTGTGCCAAGCTTCTTGGTAGGCAGGAAGTAAGGATTGTGTTAAGAGAATGGCAGCATCTTGTTACAGAGAAGAGGGCTTCAGGCTGCGGAGAGAAGTGGTTTCTGTTGGGGAGAGTTCCTCCTTCTAGCATGTACTTTGGACTTTGCAACTTTTTGCAGTGCACAACAAGCTATATTACAGACTAAAGGAAAGGAAAGATTTAGAAAAGCAGAATAGGTGCCCCTTAACATACTCGCAAATAAAAAAAAAAAACTTTAAACTCTGTTAAAACATAAAATTGACATTTCAACAAAGCATCATTCTTGCTGTACTTAGCAGCCATTGCTATGTTTGGCAGTCTTGCTATGGTAAGCAAAGATGTGGCCAGTTCATAATTTTGTTTTGGTTAGGAAAGTTGGTTACTATGGTTAGCAAAGTTGTGCAGCCACAATCTTGTCATAGTTAGGAGTGTTATGTAAATTTGCCTCGTTATAGTCATCGAAGGCATGTGGATTGTCTTCTGATTGGTTATGGTCAGCAGAATAATGTATTCTGCCCAGACTCTTGTTGTGGTTAGTAAACGTGGGCTCCCCACAGTGTTGTGATTGTTAGCAAAGTTATGTGGTCAGTTGTTCACTTAACAGTAGAGGAGACAAACTCACGGGTAATACCCTTGACTTCAAAAGAAACACTGGATGAGCAGGGGTCTACAAATTTTTTGCATTATCATATGTGCCCCCACTCTTTTTATAGATGGCAAAGTTATGTTGCCTGCCCACAGACTGGTCTGGTCATCAAAGTTGTTTGGCCTACAGTTGCATGCTCTTGTTAAAGTCAAACTGTGTTGCAAACAAGGCCTAAAGTGTTATTTGATGTCATGTTTTTTCCAATGCTAACACTTTTAAGTGGGCTATTAGAGTCTTTCCTGTGTGCTATGAACAAGATTGGGTCACAGGTAAAGGAACACAGCACTTTAGCAGCACTCAATGGACAGCCTGCGTTTTTATTTATTTGATTATTTATTTATTTTAAGTACAGCTAGCATCAAGAGCTAACGTCCTTCCATGTTAGTGCTGGCCGCTCGTCCTGTGCGTCCACTGAAAGTCAACTGTAATTGCTTTGCTCCATTAGCAAACAGATCAACCAGATGGTGCCCTGACCTGCTAATTCACGCACACACATCCACACCATGCATGTTGTTATTCCCACAAGCATGAATGAGTGCCTTGGAAGCCATTGGAATTTTCCACAGCTAGTGTTGCGGAAGTGGTCGCTAACAACCTGCTCCCCACCAGTTGGCTAATCCACAGACTCAGGCATCCGACACGATCTCTTTCATTGCAACTGGCTAATGTGGTTATGGGGTGTTAGGAATCTTTAAGCTGTGGAATTATACCACAGAGGAGAGCCCAGAGGTATTGTTCCTTAATCCTCCTGTAATGTAATGGGTCAGAATTAATACCATTTAGCATTTAACGCAAATGCCTTTGAGGTTTTCGGGAGCCTTATCATGACCGTATGCCCATGTTGAGTTATGAAGGAACACTAGTTAGATTTTTTTCTTGGGGTTATTTTGACCCTATTGACCCAACCAGATAGTAGGACGGTCAAGTCCAGTTTTTAGAAATGCCGCTGTCAAGATCTCTACACAGAGTATTCCTTCACTTTGGCAGCTTCAACTCTTGCATGGCTGAGAGTGTTTAGGAGGAGACTACTTATATTAGATCATGTTTGAACATATTTCTACACGACTTATTGCACATATCGCTGCTGATGCTCCGACGGTTCCGTCATTGATCAGCTTGACCATGCTGATGGTTGTGCTCTTCTCTTTTAGTAGTTGAGCGGAAAACCTTTCAGGAACAGCGGCTATGATCAATAATATAGGAGTCTGGGTATCCATCGATGGAAAGTTAGGCATATAAATGTGATATATGTCTCATGAAGTGTGTATAGACTTCTCTGCTGCCGTAAGTGCGGTCGATAATAGTCTGCCGCGTGAGACGGAAAGCCGCAGTGCAGGATCGTGCTTTAGGAGGTATGATTGATTGTGAACAGTGTGTGTGTGTGCGACTCTCAATGTTGCTGCTGAATGCAGTACTGTCGTAAGCTGATATTGTATTCCGTGATTTGACTGGCTCTCTGCCACCGAGGTTTTTGATTGGATTTCAGCTCTAAGACATTTGCTCAGAGGTAAATCGATATTTTATTTAAGCCGCTCCACTGATTGTAAGCGATGTTCACCATTACTCCAGCCTCCAAACACTTGAGATGCCAGGAGTCTGTAAACAAGCAGACGCAGAATGATCGTATCTGTTAAATCATGGAGAAATCCTCGTGTTAGTGAACACTTAGGTCTAATTTCCAGTCGACAGTGTTGCCTGGGTAAACAGGGGCATGGCCATGAGATTGGCTTTCCTGTTCAGAGATGGTTTCAAGCACGATCCAGTCATTTTCTTCTAAAGAACTGACTAACGACAGAGATATGATGAAGTGGGATTTCCTCTTTATACATCGCAGCTGATGTTAGAGACCCTTGTAACTTAAGTTGCTTGAGTCAGACCTGAGGCAACAACATGACATAAAATTCTACTCAAAATCCAAAAAAGTCTTGTGACTCAACTTTTGCTTAAGCACCAGTGATTCAGACTTTGGCTTGGACTTGAACTTTATGACTCGAAAAGACTCAATACCTAAGACCTTCCCAGGTAGGTATGCCAGAACTGCAGCAAACACAAATTTTGATATAAAGCAATACCATCAATATCATTTGCGTGCTTATTTTATGTTGTAGGACAGGTGAGACAAGTTTGGTTTGCCAGAAACAAGCAAAGTTCAAATAAAAGAAAATCAATAAGCCTTCACTCAGCACTTAACCTCTGATCCTACTGGAGGCTTACCAGGCTAACTTGCGACTACCTTATGGTAATGAACAAAAGAAACTGAGCTCCCTCTGTTTGAATGATTTGGTTGATTTCTGGGGGATCAGAGTGGAGCCTAAAAATCCCTTGCTCTCAATTAAAAAAAATCCCTTGCTCTCTATGTTCTCAAAAATAATCAAAAAATTATGTTTTGATTTTTACTTTGAAAGTTCTTTTCATGTGTAGTTGCGCCACTCTTTGTGTGGACCACTAAGTAATCATTATTCATGTAGCATGGATTTACTCATTTACCACCCAGTTCCAAACAGTGGGACAGTATATGTAATGCAGATAAAAACTGAAAGCAGTGATTTCTAAAACCACTTTGACCTGTATTTGAATAAGAAACAGTAAAATGACATGGTGCTTAATAGCTTACCTTATCAACTTCATTGTTTTTGTAAATGTACACTCATTCTGAAATCGATGCCTGCAACTTGTTGTAAGGGGACCATTTAAGCATAGCTAATGACTAGAAATGTTGTTAAATCTTTAGAAAAGAGGTAATGCAATTATACTTGAGTGTAAAAGGAGCATCCAGGAAAGGCCTAGTTCAGGGGTCAGTAACCCAAATGTTAAGTAGAGCCATGTTGTCCTTTTGACAAAACTCAAACCTTCCTGGAAGCCACAACATTTTGTCCATTTTAGGACAAGGCTGTACACAGGTTAAAAATACAATCTAAATGAAAACGTAGATTTACTTTAAGCTTTAGCTCAGCTATAGCTGTTTTTCTCACACTTCCAGCAGGATGTTTTTTTTCAAAAGCAGAATGTTTCTTATTAAATGTCTCTCAATGTTTGACTTTTTACTAGGCTGAAATCGCTTCTCTTTCGTCAACTTCTTATTGATCATGTGAAGGTTGGTGAATTAGCAGATATACAACCCCAATTCACAAGCAAGGATGGGGTGAGGGTCACCACTTTGTGAACAACTCCGTGAGCAAATAGTCCAACACTTTAAGAACAACGTTTCTCAATGTGCAATTGCAAGGAATTTAGGGATTTTATCATCTACAGTCCATAATATCGTCAAAAGATTCAGAGAATCTGGAGAAATCTCTGGGCCCGAGCTCATCTGAGATGGACTGACGCAAAGAGGAAAAGTGTCCTGTGGTCTGACGAGTCCACATTTCAAATTGTTTTTGGAAATAATGGACGTCGTGTCCTCCAGACCAAAGAGGAAAAGTACTGTCCGAATTGTTATCAGCACAAAGTTCAAAAGCCAGACTCTCTGATGGTGTGGGGGTGTGGTAGTGCCATATGGGTAACTTGCACATCTGTGAAGGCACCATTAATGCTGAAAGGTACATACAGGTTTCGGAGCAACATATGCTGCCATCTTAGCAACATCTTTTTCAGGGACGTCCCTGCTTATTTCAGCAAGACAATGTTACAACAGTGCGGCTTTGTAGTAAAAGACTGCGGGTACTAGACTGGCCTGCCTGCAGTCCAGACCTGTCTCCCATTGAAAATGTGTGGCGCATTATGAAGCGCAAAATATGACAACGGAGACCCCGGACTGTTGAGCAACTGAAGTTGTACATCAAGCAAGAATGGGAAAGAATTCCACCTACAAAGCTTCTACAATTAGTGTCCTCAGTTCCCAAACGCTTATTGAGTGTTTTTAAAAGGAAAGATGATGTAACACAGTGGTAAACATGCTCCTGTCCCAACTTCCTTGGAACGTGTTGCAGGCATCAAATTCCAAATGAGTGAATATTTGCAAAAAACAGTAAAGTTTGTCCATTTGAACATTAAATATCTTGTCTTTGTAGTGTATTCAATTGAATACAGGTTGAAAAGGATTTGCAAATCATCATATTGTTTTTATTTATGTTTTACACAACATCCCAACTTCATTGGAATTGGGGTTGTACATTAACTCCAAGGTTTAGGACAGTGTATTAATAAACCTGTGTTAGAACAATCAGCAGATCTTTATTTTACTGCAATTGAGGATTGCAGTAAGCAGCATGGGGCTACAGAGCCGACCCTTAGCCTTAGCAAGGATGGGTCGAAACTTGCCACATTACCAAAAAATGCATCAGGAAATATTTGAGCTCTTTGAGAACATTCCTCAACAAGTGATTGCAAGCATATTAGGTAGTTCACCCTCTTTGGTACATACATATCATTAAAAGATTCTGTGAATTTGGAAAAATCTATGTGCATAAAGTCTGAGTCCATGGTCTTGGCCCGGAAAAGGATGGCATGCCCACTCCAGGTAAGGGGAAAGGACCTGCCCCAGGTGGAGGAGTTTAAGTATCTTGGGGTCTTGTTAACGAGTGATGGGAAGAGGGATCGTGAGATCAGCCGTAGGCTGGGACAGGCGACAGCAGTAATGCGGTAACCGTACCGTACTGTAGTGGTGAAGAGTGAATTGAGCCAAAAGGCGAAGCTCTCTGTTTACCGGTCGATCTACATCCCAACCCTCACCTATGGTCATGAGCTGTGGGTAATGACCGAAAGAACAAGATCACGAATACGAGCGGCGGAAATGAGCTTTCTTCATCGGGTGGCGGGCTACATGCTATAGAGGGAGGAGCTCGGTCATCCGGAAGGAGCTCAGAGTAGAGCCGCTACTCCTCCGCATTGAGAGGAGCCAGCTGAGGTGGTTCGGGCATCTGATCCGGATGCCTCCTGGATGCCTCCCGGTGGGGGTGTTCCAGGCACGGCCTCCCTGGACAAGACGGGGATTAAGACGCCCTAGGACCCGCTGGAGGGATTATGTCTCCAAGTTGGCCTGGGAGCGGCTTGGGGTCCCCGGGAATGAGCTGGAGAAGTTGCGGGGGACAGGGTCATCTGGGATTCTCTGCTCTCCCAACTGCTACCACGACCCTGTCTGGACTAGCGGTCAACAGTGATGGATGGATGGATATGTGCATAAAAAGCAAGGTCAAAATCCACAACAGAATGCCTTTCAATCTCTCGGACAGCACAGTGTTAAAAACCTGCATGGTTCTGTGAAGGAGATCACCACATGGGCTCTGCAATACTTTGACAAACCATTGTCAATTAGTATTGTTTGTCACTGCATCCCCAAATGCAAGCTGAGACTGTATTATGCACAGCAGAAGCCATAAATCAAAATCCAAAAACGCTGCTGACTTCTCTGGGCTAAAGCTCATTTGTAATGGACCTGTTGAGGCAACCTGCCAGCCTGTTTATGGATATAATGAAAGTTCTTCTGGCCAAAGAAGTAAAGTACCATCCAGATTTTCACCAACATAAGCATTTAAGATTTGCGCAAATGGTCTAGGAAAATGAAAATATATAAAAACAGAGATATTCCACCTTTTAGATGCTGTGTTTTCAGGGACATCTATGCTTATTTCAACATCAATACCAAGTCTCATTCTGCTGTTACTATAGCACAATGTGTTACAATAGCATGACTGTACAGTCAGGGCATGCAGATTTTAGGCTTGCCTGCCTTTCTCCTATTGAGGCACATTATGTATTGCAAAATTCAACAATGAAAACCCTCTTATGGTTGCTGGAGCTGAGGACTTGTATAACTGAAGGATGATTCTGCTTTCCAAACTGGATCAGTTGGTGCCTTCAGACCCCAAATTAAGTGCTAGTGCTATTAAATGGAAAGGTAATGTAATGCAGTGGTAAACATGCTCCTGTCCAAACTTCCTGAAACATGTTGCAGGCATCATATTTGAAATGAGCATATTGCATTTCACATACTGTTCCAAAATTTTCTCTCAGTGATAGGTGGGGGTTGTTGGAGTGATCATTTTCCCTACCTACTGGTACATAGTGATGTAATCAAGATGTGAAGACGTTTTAGGGCAAAGGTCATTTTATTCTGATGAATGATCATAGGAAAATAGCATAGTATTATACAATGATTAGTGCCTAATATGACCAGGAACTTGAAGGATGTTTGGGTTTCAAATTGACTTTAAGAAAGAGGAGAGTATAATTGCAATCAAGCAAGAAACTTCTGGGAACTTTATTAAATCCTTATTTCAGACAATATGCTGAAGAATTGTTTTTTTTTTCCTTTTTCCATTGTCTCTGAAGCCATTGTTGATGAGATCACCATTTCATTCGTGATGGCCAATTTGTGGGATAAAGTCCTAGTGGCCTCAGGTCCTGTTTTGAGTGGGTAGATTTCAAAGCAACGCAGACTGTTTACCAAATTACCACACTGCCAACTCCAGCACACACCAAATGTTTTTCTTTTTCCGCTGCGCTCAGCCGTAACAGCAGTATTGTTTGCATTAAGGGGCTAGCCGGGGTAAATGGAGCTGTTTTCAATTAGTTTTCAAAGTGCTTATCCCATTAAAGATAATGACTTATTGATTTAACGGCAGTGGTGCTTTTGGTGTGAGGCTCATTGCTATTATGACTTTACACACACACTCTGTCTCTCTCTCTCTCTCTCTCTCTCTCTCTCTCTCTCTCTCTCTGTTTGTCTCTCTCTTTCTCTCTCTCTCTCTCTCTGTTTGTCTCTCTCTCTCTCTCTCTCTCTCTCTCTCTCTCTTCTTCTGTACACACAAACTAATACTCATACATTCACCTTCCTGTTATATGTGTGTGCTCATTGTTTGAAGGGAATTCAACATGCATTTGTTTGAAAGCTGCTATGTTGTAGAAAAACTAAAACATTGTACCTTATGCTTTGCACAACTTCTGGCACTTGACGCATGTCCAGATGTGGATAACGGTGGTTACTGTATTTATCCAACACTGTTTGGTGTGCTTGACTGCTTTTCCAAAAATAAACACGAAATATTTACTAATATATATGATGTCTCAGCACCGAAGTACCAAATGTAAAAAAAAATATCCAAAATATATTTGCCACATTGTTCATGAAGTCTGTTTAATTAACAGTTAAATAATGATTTATGTTATCAGAGACATCAAGGTATGTTTTTATGCTGTTTATTTACTTCCTTAAGAGTCCAACATGGCAATGTTAATCAAAACGTATATTGAAGCTAGGAAAGAAAAATAAGTCTTTATTGTTTTTTTAGTTATTTTATTAGTTGGCACTGTTTAATTTGTGTATGTCAATAAATAAAATAATTATAACTAACCCTAAACACTCACACATAGGTAGTACAGTGGTTAACAATCATGTGTCTTTTGTGGGAGGCCGGGGTTCGAGCCCCACTTCAGTCGAGACAGCATATATGTACATATATTCAAGTGTGTGCACATATATGAGGGATAAGTATATACTGGGAGATTCACTCAAAAGAGGCCGTGAATATTCTCTTGTAACTCTCGTTAGGATGAAGCAGTCTGAACCAAAAAATTTGCTACATACTTTGACATATGTGTAATCAATTGTGTTACATGTGATGCTGGAAGTGATCTCTGTTTTCTGCGAGACACATGAAGGTGTATGGGGTTATGCACCCGGAAGTTGCAAATGGAGGTTAAATGTCGCAACGGATGTCTGGTGCCTGCTTCATCACTCCGACACGGGCATCCTGTCTTGTTCCGAAGCTCCATATCGCTGCTGTCGGAAGAAAAACATTTTCACGTTTTTTGACATAATTTGAAAACGCCTGTTGTCCTTTATATTGTGTGTAAATTCAGTGAAGAATGGACCAAAAGAAATGACCCAAAATTACTTGGAAAAATGTCTGGTTACATTGGCTTACATTAAAAGTAAAGTAGGTTTTTTCCTTCTCCTGTAAAGCTAACATTTTGGAGATACGAGGTTTTCTTCCGACAACAGCGATATGCTGAGGAGCACATTGCTCATTGTTCCATTCAGATTGCTTTGTCCTAGAGAGAGTTATTACAGAATATTTGGGGCCTCTTTCCATTGAATTTCCCTCTATTATGGTGTCAATTATTTTGGAAAATATCTGTAAATATATTTCACTTGCATAAGGGTTTGTGCTTAAAACAAGCTGCATTCATACACTTCCAATCCCTAAATCACTGTAATGGTCTGCCCTCGTTTATCTCCAAATTGCTGAGATCATCACTGCTAATGCAGGACTCCATAAACTCTTACTCATAAACTCACGAACTTCTCATAAACTGAGAGGTAAGACGTGTACAGATTTAGCACTGTAAACCGTAGTTCAGTGCTGTAAGTTCAGCAAACCCCTGAGAGTTGCAGCTGTTGGTTGAAGATTTATATTGGTCGATGTCAAAAATAGCATGTTGAATATGTCACATATTTAGCAAGTGAATTTTCATATGTGTTTCAGCTTATTTATTAATATGATTTTGATACTGAAACTTTCGGTGCATGAAGGGTAAAACTTGGGAGGCTTGGTTCCACAGGGCTCAATCATAGCGCCACCACAGTTTAGGAGGTCAGAGATGTACACCCCTCTTTGTTGTAATGTGTTGTTTTCATTGTGGTTGTTATGGGTATGAATTAGTAACAGCATTTGAAGGCTGCATGGGTTGATGTTTCTGGATTTGGCATGATGCCAGAGTGTCAGCTGGGTGGAGAGAGACGAGGCGAGGGGGGACCCGATGTTCCCCTGCATCACATTACAGCAATGCAGAAGGGACCTCTCTCTCTCTCTCTCTCTCTCTCTCTCTCTCTCTCTCTCTCTCTCTCTCTCTCTCTGTCTCTGTATTTGCCATATGTCTCCTCACCTTCTTGCACTCTTGGTGTCAATTCCCAACCCACCACAAATAGAAACACACACATTGCTCGACCTGGGACAGTCACACACACCTTAGAAGGCCTGGGAGAAACTTGTGCCTACGTTGCTGTTTCCTATTGACTTGTCCATTGATTCAGACATTCATTCACTCCCTCACTCATCCATTTGTTTATTGTGGATCAGTTTACACTTCCCTATAGGCCTTTTTACCCTTTTATAGGTGCACTGGTAGAGACTGTATCTGTTGATACACGGTTTGTGTTAGCCGTTCTTTATACCTTCATCAGTGGTCAGTTCGTACTACGCAGCCACACTTGGCTGGAGATTTTTTGGTGGTGGACCTCTCATAGGTAAAAACCCCTGAAATACCACTGTGCAACTTATGTCCCTGTAACAGTGACAGTATGCTGAGAATTGCCACCAAATCACCAAATAATATAGTCAGTTGTCTTATGGTCTGAAACTGATGCATTACAAATGTGATAGAGTAGGGCAGCTGTTCAGCTACAGTCTGTAATTGTGGACCAATGTATTGGACTTATATGTTAGATGGACAACAAAGTGGACAGCAAGCTGATGAGTAGTGTACTGTAGACCACATTATAAGTGATTTATTACAGACTCAACTACATGAGTGATCCAGTCTGGAATATGGGTAATCCACCGCCATAGATGGATTTCACAGTTTGACGTCTACCTGGCAATGTGTCTGTAATTCCTGGTGCATGCTTTTAGTGCAGGTATTTTAGAATGTGGTGTTGGTTGGTGTTTGATGGAGTATATTGGATTAGTTTTGTTGGACATGTCGGGTCTTTTTAGGAAAATGCTGGGTTTGCTATTTGTTGGGTTTTCTGGTACTTGATGGACAATGTTGGTGTAGGACTGTTTTGGGTTTGCTGGTATTTCTTGGAGAACATTGGGTTTGTTCATGTTTGTTGGAGAATGTTTGGTTGGTGGTGGTGTTTCTACAAGTTTGGGTAAGCTGGTGTTTTTTGAAGAATGCAGAGTTGTTTTTTGTTAGAAAATCAGGTTTGTCAGTGTTTGTATAATTTATTGATTTTGGAAATGTTTGTGGTGTTTGTTGGAGAATGCTGGTTTTATTAGTCTGTGTTGGAGAATATTGGGTTTGATGATGTTTGTAAAAGAATACTGGGTTGGTTAGTTGTGTTGATGTTTGTTGGAGAAAGTTAGTTTTATTGATGTTTGTTGGAGAGCTTTGGGTTTGGTGGAGAATGTTGAGTTTATTGGTATATCTTTGGGAATATTATTGAAGAATGCTGTGCCGGTTGTTTTTTTGGACAATGTTGGGTTTATTGGTGTTTGGTGAAGAATGTTAGGTTTGGTGAAGAATTATTGGTTTGTTGGTGTTTGTTGAAAAAATGTTGAGTTTGTTGAAGAACATTGGCTTTGTTGATGTTGGAGAATGTTCAGCTTGTTAGTGTTTGCTGGAGAATGTTGGGATTGTTGATGTTTGGGGGAGAATGTTAGGTTTGTTGGTGTTGAAGAATGTCTGGCTTCTTGGTGTTTGTTGAAGAATGTTGGTGTTGGAGAATGTTCAGCTTGTTAGTGTTTGCTGGAAAATGTTGGGATTGTTGATGTTTGGGGGAGAATGTTGGTGTTGGAGAATGTTCAGCTTGTTAGTGTTTGCTGGAGATTGTTGGGATTGTTGATGTTTGGGGGAGAATGTTAGGTTTGTTGGTGTTGAAGAATGTCGGGCTTCTTGGTGTTTGTTGAAGAATGTTGGTGTTGGAGAATGTTCAGCATGTTAGTGTTTGTTGGGGACTGTTGGGCTTGTTGGTGTTGTATTGCAAAATGTTGGATATGTAGGTGTTTGAGAATATTGGGTTTGTTGGTGTTTGCTGGAGATTTTTTAGTTTGTGTGCTCTGGACTTTACATGCTTCTGCTCAGATTACGAAAGAAAATACATGATCAAAATGACTCAAGCATCAGTGATGAGCAACAAAAAGAGTACTTTTATATGAATGCATGTTGTTGAGACACACATGGAGAGAGAAAGGCAGACATGTAGTTACCTAGACAGGTGTTTGTGTAGTCAGTCATCCTCCACCCTTATGTTCCCTTTTAATAACAATGAATCAGATATTAAATGGAGGCCTGTTGGAGATGCAGCCTGTAATAGAAAGACAGAACAAAAAGAAAGCAGCACGTCGAGTGTGTCTGTGCTGCTGAACTACCACATAAACTGCCAGTAAGGAATGTTACAAACAAGTTCACATTTGTTGAAGTTATGAAAATGAATTATGTTTGTAGCATAGCGAACTATTTTTAGCTAGTCCTGACAGTTCACATTCATTAAGGTGTGCAACGTTAAGGTTAATATTAATTAGCATTTATGGTTAGTTCCTTCTAGCAATGCTGCTAAGAACTCTGTCTACTTGGCATTGGTCTCTTAACTGTGACTTACCCTTCATAATGCAATGATTTGTAGGCAAATGCTTTTTTGTAAGGACAGTGTTTTATTCCATATTATTTAAGTCCGCCTGCTCTCTTTGATTTTTTCATCTCTGGATATATGCTTATGTACAGTACTGTGCAGACGTCTACGGAGCCCAGCTGGTGACATCCTGTATAAATAAAAATAACGCATGGCCGCAACTTAGTAAGTCGTGAACATGACTTTGTACCTTGTGGGAATGAGATAATTAAGTTGAGCCATGACAGCGACCCGATGAAAGCGTGGGGAGAAGATACGAATGCATGGCCATGACTTAGTAAGGCATGGGGATGAGATCCTAATGTTTGGCCACAACTTAGCAAGGTGTGGGAATAAGATAATTAAATTGTGGCCACAGCTCAGTAAGGCATGTGGATGAGACCCAAATGCATGGCCATGACTTAGTATGGCATGGAATTGAGATAATTAAGTCATGGCCATGGCATAATTAAGCCTTGACTACAGCTTAATAAGGCATGATCTCGTTCCCAAACCTTACTACGTTGTGGCCGCAATTTAATTATCTTGTTCCCATGCTTTACTAAGTTGTGGCCATGCATTATTTTTATTTATACGGGATGTCACCAGGAGGGCTCCGTAGAAGTCAAAGACCACCATTTATTTATTTACTTTCCAGGCAGAACAGCCACCAAGTACGAGCTATTTATTTTTCAGCCACGATTCAACAGAAAATTGCACAAAATCCTCCAACACTAAGTATAATATCATTTTTTCAGTATTTAACGTGGCCACCCTTTGCCTTTATTGAGTTGATTCAGTTTTTCAAAGAAATCTGCAGGGATATTTTTCACTTCTCCAAACTTGAGTCTTAGAAATTAGTTGCATTTTCTCCTTCTTAAAACCCGAGTAGCCCCAAACACGTTTAAAGCATGAGTTCTGGACTGTGTGGTGGGCAGTCTATTGACAGTCTGTCGCTTCCTGACAGCTACACATCCTTTCAGACTCATAGCGTTGAGTTCTCTTCTAACAGTGGAAGGATGAACAGAAACACCTGTGGATGTTTTCAGATCTGAAGCAGCTTGATTTTCTCTTTTCTCTCAAAGATGAAAGATTTAAGTGTTGTTTATCTGATGGTGGCTGTTTTGATGGTCCTCCTGGTCCCAGTCTCATTTTCTCAACAACTCTTTAAAAAAAATTTTTTTTTCACTTATTTTCCTTTGACTTCCTTTGCTATAAAGACTATCTTATATCTCTTCATATGTATCTTCTGAGAAATTCATTTGTACTTCTGCTTAAAAACTGTTTGGCAGTAGAGTAAATAAACAAAGCATGGTGTGTGAGATACAGTGCTGGTACTGGGTAAGTTAAGCATATGGCCGTGTCTCTCGTGGCTCATCTGCAGGGTGCCTTATAGCTAAACTTTTTACCCACAATTCCCTGCTCCTCCGCAGTTGGCAGTGCGTTTGGTGCCTGCGGTCCTGAAGGAGGAACGTGATGAACATAAAGCCAAGCTGCATGCAGCTTGAGAGAGAGAGAAATTCAGAGGAATTCCAGTGTTTCCAGAGTAGATACTGCAGATTTAAAACCACATTTGCTATCAGTCCATTTACACATTGATTTACATGTATGTATGTATGTATGTCCAAAAGTTTCCAGACACCCCTTCTAATTAGTGAATTCAGCTACTTTAAGATGCACGTATTACTAACACAGGTGTTCAGTTGTGCGCACAGCTAGTATAATATCCTTAGAAAAGCATTACCAGTAGAAAGGAAAGCTCTTTAGTAGTCACACAAGTCACCATGCCCAATGCTAAGGGTCAGAGGGGTATAAAGCCCCCCAGCACTGGGCTATGGAGCAGTAAAACTGCATTCTTTGCAGAGTTGGAGCATTTGGGATAAGCCAGAGCAGCATTTATGATCCAGAACTGATCATCATCAGTACCTGAACTCACTAATGCTCTTGTGGCTGGATGTAATCAAATTTCCACCGCAGTGTTCCAGTGTGTAAAGGCTTCCCAGAAGATTAGAGCAAAAGGGAAAAACAAAAAATCCTGATTGGATCATTTCCCCCTAAAGGGTTGAAGTGAAGTCTTAGAGTATGTGGACATGTGCGCGTGTGGCAAGAGAGAATTTCATATATGTATGAACAATCATCAGTTTGTTTAGCTAATGGCAGTTTTTTCCTCTTTCACACACTATAGGGAGCTGTGTGTAATGAAGCGCCCGCCTTCAAACTCACAGTATACACACACACACACACACACACACACACACACACATACACACACACAGGCTTTCACTGTTCATGTTGACGCACAATGCCATGAAGGCTGAAGAAATACTTCCGGGTGCGTTTGATGGTTTGCTTCTGTTTTAGTAATTAGTGGATGTTCTTACACACACACACACACACACATACACACACACACATACACACATCACCAAGTTCATTAGCACATTCGCAGAACATCAGTGTCTATGTGCACTCACTCACTCTCTCTCTCTCTCTCTCTCTCTCTCTCTCTCTCTCTCTCTCTATTTCGATTCAGTTGAATCAGTGTTATTGGCATTGCTGCTTTACATGCAGCAGTGGGAAGAGCCAGGCATGAATTAACGTGGGGTAAAATGTAACATGGATATTTTATATAGTTAAACAATTTCAAGTAGAATGCACTTTTAGTCATCTTCTTATTCCCTACAGCAACATCATCTGCAAATTTTCACAGCAGTCAGACGCATATTTCTCAAGATTCACCTTAAAAGTTGTTTTTGATAGCATGAAAGTAACTTTTTTCAGTGTCATTTCATTCATTTACTGAGTTGTGCTAATCAGTCACAGGATTCACATCTGTATTGTTTAATCCCCCTCAGTAATGCCAAACATCACGCCATGTAAATAATGCAGGTACTGTTAAGTACAAAACATACAATCTTATGCATATAAAACATATTTTGTATATTATTGTGGTGATATTCAGTGTTCCACTTTGTGGTCAAAAATAAATTTGCCTCCCTCTTTTTTACTAATCATATATTTTTCTAATGAATATATTTTTGTGTTTGGGCTGGTAAGCCCATCTGGTGCAACCAACATAATTGTATAATACAACACATTGTATTGAATTAATTGTGTTTTGCACAATTTGTGTTTTCAGAAATCGCACACGACAGTTCGACTGCGGCAATTATCGAAAACGGTGTTCATTTTTCCCAGAAGGGGAAATGCTTAGACCAGGAGTTCTCAATATACACATGACACTGATTGCAGAATGCAGGACTTCAGAGACCTACACTCAATGACAAATAAACAAAGATGTAGTAAATAGTAAATAAACAAGCAAACTAACTAAACACAGACACATTTAGTATAAATGTAGATCCTTATGCCTTGTATATTCTCTCTCTCTCTCTCTCTCTCTCTCTCTCTCTCTCTCTCTCTCTCTCTCTCTCTCTCTCTCTCTCTCGCGCTCTCTATCGCTCTCTCGCTCTCTCTCGCTCTCTCTCTCTCTCTCTCTCTCTCTCTCTCTCTCTCTCTCTAGCTGGATAATTAGGCAAGGAACTGTCAGTAATTAGCAAAGCTGTGTCTAATTTTGGTCACAACCCCTAATGATGGTGACCAAACAGAATCAATGGCCTATAGGGTTCAGGACAGGCTGGGCTTGTTTATCTAAATGGCTCTTTAGTGCTGCAGGGCTGGAGAAACATCAGCGAAATGAGTTCACACACCTAAATGCTCAAGCAGGGAAAAACGGAAATACCGCCCAGCCTCTCTTAATATGACCAGCACATGCCATTCGCAGCTCATTGGTGCATTTCCATTTGCCATGTTGTGTATTAAACATGTATAGCTAAAGTCCTGCTCGAGCCATTATCCAAAATGTGTATGAATGAATATTTATAAACATTAATTGAAAGTTTAATTTATATAGCACCTTTCTCAAACCCCAGAATGCTTTCGACTAGAAACAAAGTGCACAATCAATTAAAAAACAGGCAGAAGGCATGTAGTTCCTCTGCTAGCAGGGGTAAACTCCCCAAATAATGGTATACAGACACTTAGCTGGCCCAAAAAGAGTTCTTTGTCAAGGAGAAGGCCCCTCTTCACCTGGGAAGCCTTGTAGCTGTCATGTAGCATAGCTCAAGCACCTGACCCAGAAAGCTTTGTAGCTTGTAGCTTGACTAGCCTGGTAAACCTCATAACTGCGATGGAGGCATCACTGAAGTTGTTGGCCCAAGAAAACTGAGCCGTGGGGGAAAGTCACTCTCATCCAGCATGGAAACATCAAAACATACAAACAATACAAAACAAAAACAATACAGAAACTAAAGCAGTAAAACGTTCAGCGGCCGCCATATGCGACAGCATACTTATACTTTAAACACAGTATTTTAGAAATGTAAAATTGTAAACTAATAATATCCTGTAAAAACATTGTGGTGATGTATGCCAATGCTGTCCCAGGGAGCAATTGGGGGGTTAGGTGCCTTGCTCAAGGATACTTCAGTCTTGGACTGTCAGCCAAGGGGATCGAACCGGCGACCTTCCGGTCACAGGGCTGGTTCCCTAACCTCCAGCCCACAACTGCCCCACCTGTTTCATTTATTTTAAGCTGCACTGTGTAAGTTATGATTTTTTATCAGTCAGGTGGAAAAGAAATACACACTAAAATATGTTGTGCTGCTGCGTTTCACTGAGTTTCACTGCTCAAAATAGATCTAGCCAAGCGTGGCTTTGTGGTCAGACAATTACCGCAGATGAACAACCAGAGAATGGCTAACACACATCAAAATATCTGCTACTGTCTCTAACTATACACCAGCAAGGTGAAGCTACAAGATAGGGGTTTCTAATAAAGTGACCAAAGTGCACATGTGCACATATGAAAATGAAGCCCGCTTAAGAGAATTCTTACAAACCTGTGGTCATGAGGTCATATTGGTCACTTAGTTTACCTGTGGGCAGCTTTCAGGTAGATAACAGACACAAGCTGTGAATCAGACGGAGTACTTCTACAGTGTACTAGCCTCTTGTAGTGCAACCAGCAGTGAATGCAGCAGGATGCAGTATACAGTTAACAGTGCTGGGTGGATTACTTTAAGGGCCATTCATATATTATTTATCAAGTCATACCTCTTTTTTCATTTGCCTTATTGGTTTGAGAGAATACAAGGTTTTGTATGTTCACGTCTTCATTCATTAATGTTCTCTCACTACAATACCCAGCATGCACATTTGTCATACAATCTCTGTGTCATACAATCCTGACTGCTAGCCGAGCCACTGATCGATATGGTATAAATGCATCAAACCTCATTAGTCATCAAACAAGATTCACAAATACAATTCAGCTGAGAAAATGTCTTTGTCTTTCAACTAGTGTATTCCTATGTGATGTTATTTACACTTTTATGATGCTATTTGCAATATGCAGATGATGATTTCATAATGATAGAATGGCTACTAAGCATTTTATATTATAGCAACATATTCAACACACACACATGTGAAAGTAAATGACAATGCAAGGCTAATGCACTGGGGGGGGGGTTATTTCTGCATTTTAGAGCAGGATGTGAGAATCTATCCCTATCCCTCATGGGCACATAGTGAGCTGTTGGATTCCCCCCCCCCCCCCCCCCTTTTTTTTTTTAAGTAAATGTGTCCCACTTAAATTCAGTTTGTAACATTTAACACATGTTCAAAAGTTAGGTGAACGTTTTTGTGTTTTAATGAAAAATATTGTGATTTTATTTGTGTACAACTGTTTAAAGCTGTCTTTGCTAGTCATTTACCGGCTAGTGTTTTTGAGTTTTGCTCACAACGAGCTAAAATGGTCACTTCTGGAACATTTGGTAAAGTTTCAGGAATGTTAAATCATTTATTTTAATAAATAAGAAAAAAAAATAAGATAAAGTATAAAAAAATATAAAATAATTATAGAGCAAGAGCAAGTCTAAGTCTGAAATGCGAAATGTGAACTCTGAATCGGTTTGGTAGGACGATCCATATACAAAAATAACTTATGCAATGTGGATGTAAAAGGCAACCTTATCCAGAAAGTGTTTTTAGAGTTTTATTTAGCAAATAAATAATACACTGTAATGACCTCTTCATTCGTTTTGTTGAATTCTGCCTTGAAATGTGATCTCCACTTGTGAAATATGAGGCATTCAAATATTAATATTACTGTAACTACCTTCTCAATGCTACACAGCTTTCTCAGTCACTTTAGAATTATCCACATTTGTAAATCAGTCCTGTTACTGATGTGAAAGCTGCGCATGGCACTGGCACATTAGAACTACGTTATATGTTATTCTGCAAACAGAATTGTTTATATTGTTGAACATATTAGTTTAAAACTTTTAAATAGCGTTTTAAAACTTTTGAACAGTAATGTAGGGTTAATCAGCAAATATGAAAATCACAATGAAAATCAGTTCCTTGTTGTGAAATGTAGCTGTTATAAAGGTTTTACTGAACAGTTACAGATTCTCTGTAAGTGGTCATTCTCAGGAGTCCACAGCACTAGTTTGGGATCGTGTGAGGGAAACAAAGAGGATTCATGTTAAATATTTCTGGTGTCCTTTTGTCCTTCATGTGAAAACATCACCTGAGAGTGTGCTGCCACCGATAATGATGTCTCCTGCCACCTGTGACTGTCACCCAGTCAAAGGAGAGGTCATGCAGAGTGGCAAAGGGGGTTAAGGATATAAGCAACATTTAAGTAGCACTCCCACTAAAGGCTTGGCTTTTAGTGAGCATGCCTCATGGAGGCCTTAGCTTTCCTTTTAGATTGCAAAATGTGTGTTCTGCTCTGGACTAGATGTCTCTGGGATGATGAAAACATGAAGATTTTGTCCAAGTGGGAACATTTGTGAGCTGTTTTCCTCTTAAAACTGCAGCTTTTATTAGAAAGTAAAAGAGGCTAAAGCTGATTGATTGCTTGCTGAAGTTAAAAAGTCAGAACAGAGAACACCAAAATGTGAAAAGAGCTGTTTTTTGAGCAGTGAAGTTTAGTTTTTCCACACTTGAATTTCTTTTGTCAGTAGTTTTTAGATAGTCGGTGGAAAAAGGTTAATGTGTAAATTATTAATGTTAGTACCAAGACAGCTTCCATTTGGTGTGTGTCCAAAATTGATGTAAAACACTTTGTTTCTTCAGACTGTTGCATCCGCTATGAGAAATATATGACTGTATATTTTATTTATATATTATATATTACATTGTAGGTGGCAATAATCAGGGTCCAAACACTACGGACCTTGTAGAGTCAGTAAAACACAAATTATGGCCAAATATTAGTCTGGCTTCTCCTTACAATAGATGTAGGTGTCCAGCAAAGATATCTTCTAAATAATGTACACACACTTTTTAACCTTGGGGCAATAATCAACAGATTTTCAAAATATAAATCGAAGTTACGTAGTAGTTCGTAGTAGTTACATAGTTGTTAAGCTAAATTGACAAAATAATTTGAGAGTTAACCTTGTATTTTGAGCTCACTAGAATTTTATGTTATGTCACTAAAATTTTTTCCTAGTAATGATGCCGCTGGACTGCTACAGTGAGTTTTTTTTAACTTGTCTATTTCACCGCTCAAGAGTTTTCGTATCTTACAGCGCAATTATTGCCATTTATATAATGGTAAAATAGTAGTAATAAGACATGGTGGAGCACATTTACATACATTCTACATTTACATTACATTTACAGCATTTGGCTGACGCTCTTATCCAGAGCGACTTACAATTTGATCATTTTTACACAGGAAGGCGAAGGCAGTGTTAGGAGTCTTGCCCAAGGACTCTTATTGGTATAGTGTAGGGTGTTTACCCAGGAGGGATTGAACCCCAGTCTACAGCGTAGAAGGCAGAGGTGTTAACCACTACACTAACCAACCACTCCACATTCATACAGAAGACGATGGAAACACCACACATACACACACATACCAATACACACTAGTTTATGTGCTTCACACACTTCTCTTCAAATGTCTCTTCTCTGAGGGGACAGTGTCCAACATTAGTATTCCTCCATCGTGGATGAGGTCACACCACCTCTACCCCCATTTCTTCCCCATTCACCCCTATGTCTTTCTCTCTCTCTCTGTGTGATTCCCTGCTTCCCTCCATCCTTTTTTCATCCCTTTATCTTCATTCTGCTGCAGAAACTGGGTGTACAAACTAAAAGAATTGGAGAAAGGGACACTTTACTTTTTACCTCCCAAAACTGCAGCTCTTATTTCTTTTAACCTTCTGTTGGTGTTAACCTTCAGTATCTTAGCCCATGTCCTACCAATCCTTTGCCCACTTCATTTTTGTCCTGCATTTTGACACTTTTGCCCACATTTAAACCCGAGCTGGACAATATAACAATATTTATCATTGTCATGATAAATTGCAACACCATATGTGATGATGTGCTTTTCGGAGTATATTGTGAATATTGTCAGTGCTTAAGAACACCTTTCAACTGCTTATTTGTTTATAAAGAGAGCATAGTTAGTTACATTTAATTGGATGTAGTGTAGCATTTTATGTGAAATTTTGGATAGAATAAATTGACAGTTATTGAAAATGTTTGTTTGTTTTTGCACTGCTTTTTGTTGCAGATTGTAGGTCATCAGTGCCAAAATGTTATTGGAGATAACACATGACCTCAAAGATACTACAGCATTTATACAGTTCTACAAAATAAAGAAAAAAGTGAAGCAAAAATGCCCAAACATTTTGTCAGATGTGCTTTCATTTTTGTTTTTCCACCAAAAAAGTAGTACCCTTTTGCATCACCGATAGAGCCACAAAACATCAGGTTCAGCTCAGCTTTGTTCTGTAGTTCTGCTATCTTCTACACTCTTCTTCAGTCTGTCCAAATGGGCTGCAGGACAAATATTATCTTAGAGAAGTAATGTCTCTAATGTATCTGTTTTCTGTTTTTGTATGTCCTAAAACAGAAAATTGGTAACTGTTGAATATCTGGAGAATATGATGAGTGATTGTTCAAAAAGACCATGCTGTTATCACAAAAAGCACTTCTCAACCATTCAGACAGTGCCATCAGCACGAACTGTTGTAAAATTAACATTCTATATTATTACACTATTATGCAGCTGTTACATTATTGATATTTCTTAGGTGATGCTGTACAAATGACAAAAAATGATTAACAAAATAAAAGAATGTATTTGCACTCCTCAAAAAAGAATTGGCTCTGATCTGTGTGCAAACAGGTAGCTACACAACATTTCTGTCACGGTGAGTATTAATACATAAAATATCCGGCAACATAGTAGTTTTTATTTATTTTTATTTTTTGACAAAAAGTGGCGAGGAAACATCAGGTAGTGTGACAGAAATGGATAGAAATAGAAAAAATAAATAATAAATACAATATAAAAAAAAAATAGAAAGAGCGCACTCAGTCGTTTGTATCTGGTGTAGACAGCTTCATTGATTAGAATGTTTTGCTTTTTCCATTGGTGTTCACTGGAATCCCAATAAGATGTTATTAGCTTAAAGTTTTTGTCTTATTAGTGATTGAACACTTGTTATCCGATGGTATACATGCTTCTTTATCTTATTTTAATTTTTGTCTGCTAACTCAATCCACAGTTTTCAAGATATCAGCATTGTTCCAACTGTGGATTGTTGGGTCTGAATGGGAGTGGTTTGCTTGTATACAGCTTTTTGACTGTACATACAGTTTTTGTACAATCATTATACAATTGTTTGTTTTTTTTCCCTTAGGAATGAATGGGGCACTCATATCATAATACAAGCCTGTTAATAACTTTTAATCATGTGGGCTGCATTAGGAACCATGTAGCAACATCCTAGCAACTACCTGGGATACTATAGCAACCGCATAGCAACACCTTAGCAACCACTTGAGATACCAGAGCAACCGCTTGAAATACTACAGATACCATCTGGAAACACCCAAGCAACCCTGTCCAAGCACTTTGCATTTTCTTGCGCATTTTCTATTTTCTATATTCTTAGGTTTTTTTTTTTTTTACTGTTTTTAATAACTAGTGGTCATGTTATACAAGCAAATAAGACAAAGTGATGCTTATACATTTGTATGAAGTGCCATTATTGGCACTCATTTGCACTCATAGAATGCCTACCCCAGACAGAGATTGCGAGATTGGAAGTAACTGTGGTGTAAATCATAATATTCTTATGTGCAAATACAAATGTGGGATGGATTTTAAGTTTTAACAGAAATTCTTCCCTTTCAGTCGAGTGAACTGTGAATGCATTCTGTCAAATGTACACAATACATTCACTTTTATCTACCCCAGCTGTAGTTTATCAGTCAAGAGTATTTGGATGTCTGAAGTTTATTTCTTTAGTTTTGCACTACAGCTACTAGGCTAACATAGCTAACAAGTAATGAACAATTTTGTGTGCCAGTTAGGATGCATAAATCATCACATGCTTACCACAAACTGTTTTGATTTGTTAAATAATCTCAAATAGATTTAAGTGGTATTTGGCACTATGTGGCATCCTGATGTCTATAAAAATGTAAGACCTTTGTCTTGGTGGGCTGTAAGCTTATGTTACTGGTTAGCTACATTAGTCACATAGTTCCAGTGTAAAACTAAAGAGACAACGTGCAGACATCAAACATGTCCTAGCTGATCAACTACCTCTGGAGTAAGAGGAAAACGGAGTACATTTGATTTGCTACTGCTTTAAATTTGTGTGTGTGTGTGTGTGTGTGTGTGTGTGTGTGTGTGTTACTAGACCTCATCAGAGCTCAAATGCTAATCACAGATCTCTCAGGAGAGAGAGCAGCAGCAGCACACATAGTAAAAAACTGAAAACATCTCATTTTCCACTTCCCTCAGCTGGGTCATGGGACACGCTGTACAGTTTAATTTTTATTTATGTATTTATTTATGTAGTGCATTTATTTATTTACCCTAAGCAAGAACCAGAGGGAATATTATTCCCTGCGTTTTCATTTCAGGTTGAGTGAAAATAAACAAACGGGTTGCGGGAGAGCTGTTTTATGAGGCACACACACTCATTCATTCTCACACACACACACACACAAACACACACACACACACAACTCTACTGAAAGTTTAATGGACTGGCCATGTAATAGAATTACAGTCTATGTGAAAATAGCAGAATCAGGCAATAGATCTTAAATGCTATAAACTCACAGAGAGAGAGGGAGAGAGAGAGAGAATGAGAGACAAAAAGAGAAAGACAAACAAAAGAGAGAGACACACAGAGGGGATGAAAAAGGAATAATATAATGTTCTAATATTGTAATAATACTAAAACAATAATGTATGAAATGACAGGTGGACTTGAGGTTACAGTATACAGCACGGTGTGGGTGGGTGGGTTTGTCTGGGGGGGGCGTGAGGTGTTTGTGTGATATGCTTCTTGTCTGTGGTCCAGGTAATGGTCCAGCTCAGTCCAGCACAGGCAGGTCATTGGCACGAGAGACTAAAGACTTTCCCCGTTACAGTGTGATCACATCCACTCATTTTGAATCTGAGCCTTGAGAAGTGAAAGGAGCCACAGGACTGTTTTTGCCCTCCTTATTAAATCATTTTCTGACCCCATTTGCCTCAAAATGGCCACTGTCCAGAGATAGTAAATCAAGACTGAACGGTGTGGCTGACATAGTCACATGTTTTTTTTAAACCTGGATAGCTTTGCCAGTTATCCTTTTATTACCAGACAAGAGACTTTACTGTACCCTAAGAACAACTCCGATAGTTCTCAGCCCAGGTAGTTATTTGATTATTAAAATTAAGATATAGTAAACCTGGGATTTTAAAGAAGATAATGTCATAAAAATTTCCAATAATAATAACCATTTGGAATATCAGCACACTGTAAAATCTGCATTATAGAACATATATTCTACAATTCCAGTCCTGTCTTGAGGTCCACTTATGACTTTTGTGTATGGTTAATTCATTTTACATGACCATTCTGTATTCCCTCTTTATCCTTCACAATTGAATGGGCTGTTTTTGTTACTGTACTCAAGACCAGTATATGTAAATTAGCTGATTCTGATTGGCTGCCCTGTCATATGATTCAAGAAGCAATTCAAAGTGAAATGCTCCTTATAATGTTAACATGAATGAGTGGAACTAAATTGCTATAGGCTGAATAGGCATATTACGTACTGTCATACATAAAAGAACATGTCTCAATGCACAGTTGCAAAGAGTTTACGTCAGTCCGCGTAGGGCAAGACCAGAAACCACTATTGAATGTGTGTGACATTTGAGCCCTTAGGTGGCATTGCATGAGAAATGCTGCTGTGTTAAATATAGCTGCATGGGTTCAAAGGCACTTTGCAAAACCATGGTCAGTAGAAAGAGTAGAGAGAAAGCCATACATCAATTCTGTGCAGAAACGCCGCCGAGTTCTCTGGGCCTGAGCTAATTTCAGATAGTCAAAAACATAGTGGAAATGTGTGTTTTGGTCAGATCAGTCCAAGTTTCAGCTTGTCTTTGGGCAAAATGGACCGAGTTCTCTGTGCAAAAGACGAAAGGGACCATTCAGACTTTGCTAGACTTTACCAGCCATGTTTTGCAAATTGCTAACATGCCAGAATAATAGTGGAACTATTAATAATAATACTAATAGTAGTGGAACTATTTACAGACAAACACAAATGTGATATGAACTGAAGCTTTGGAATCTGCAACTTCATCTGTATCTTTCTGCTTTTATAATAATAATAATAATAATAATCTACAAGTCGTTGTGGATAAAAACAAAGTCTTCTGATTTTTTTCTTTCTCTCTGTTCACTCTTTTTCTTTTTTTAATATAGCTCTTTTGAAAATGACTGATGTGTGTATATGGCAGCTAATCTAGCTTTTGTGGCCTTGACAGTTGAGTAAAACTCATGCTAGTTCCTCAATTACTGATTGCCCAAATGCCCGGAGAGTAGCTGCAGCAGTGAGCTTACACTTCATGATTATTATCAGTGATTGACACTAAGAGACTGTCTGTCTCATTAGCACACACAGACACACACACACACACACACACACACACACACACACACACACACACACACACACACACACACACACAGTGTGGAGCTGCTTGTGCTGCAGATGTTTTTACCTCTTTGTCTTAAGCCAGTGCTGCTATCACTTGTCCAGTGTTTGCAGAGATGGAGACTGACCTTGGCTATTAGTGCTGCGCTGGACAGAAAGGAGGAGCATTTTTTCAGCTGAGCTGTCCATCACTGAAGTGTTGACTATCGATTAGAGAGAGAGAGAGAGAGGGAGAGAAGCAGTGAAGGGAGAGCAGTACAGAAAGCATGAGGAAAAAATAAAGAAGGATACAAAAAAGAGTAAAAAAATAGAGAGACGAGGAGGAAAAGGCAAAAGAGAGAGGGACAGGAAGGATGACAAAAGGAAAGAGAAAGCAAGAACAAGAGAGATACAGAGAAGAGAGGAAAAATAAAACAAGGAGAGAGAGACAGGTGTAGAGAGAAATAGAAAGAAGGGGAGAGAGAGGGACAGAAAAAGAAAGAAAACAGTCAGGGAAAGAGAATGAGAGAAATGAAAGAGAGAGAGAGAGAGGGAAAACAGACAGGGAAAGAGAATGAGAGAAATGAAAGAGAGAAAGACAAAAGAGAGAGAGAGCGGTTATGGGCATGTTAAACTGAGTAAGAGTTTGTGTTTATTTACGGGAGAAAGAGAGAGAGAGAGAGAGTGTGTGTGTGTGTGTGTGTGTGTGTGTGTGTGTGTGTGTGTGTGTGTGTGTGTGTGTGTGTGGTCTCGTAGTACTTCATTAGAAGCTACACACACTGATCCCATAGTGAATCAGTAGGAAACAATTATAGAAAATAAACCTGTTATTCAAGTGAAAAAATAGCATAATTGCTTTATTGGAGTAGCTGAACAGTGTTACTGCACAGCTTTTATTCCTCTGACTTCTCCCCTCTGTCTGCCTCTGTTTCTGCATTTTCCCCCATAATTAAACTCCTTTCACTCTAACACGCTGCTTTAACAACAACAACAACAAAGTTTTATATAGTCGGCGTATAAGTCAGAGACCACACTTTCAGTTGTTTAAATTCCAGTCAAAACTGGAAACATATTTAACAGAATGTTACACAAACGCCTCCACATCTATATTAAGTGCTTAATGTGTCTACCTTTAATCTTCATTACTGCTTCCAGCCTTTTCCAGACTTTTCAGGAGACTCAGTTAAGAAAAAAATCCCATAAACCAAATAACCCAGACTCATCAGTGCAGGAAACCTTCCATTCTCTGTCCTTTTCTCAGAAAAGGCTTCTTGACAGCTACACTTTCAGACTCATAGTGCTGAGTTGTCTTGTCACGGTGGAAGGATGGACAGAAACTCCTGTGGATTCTTCAGATCTGAAGTAAAAGTGGAGCTTGATTGTCTCCTTTCTCAGAGGTGAAATCTTTAAGTAAAGTCTTAAAACATTGGTCACAAATAACAGTAGAAGAACATTTTGAGTGCTATATAGAACCCTTTTAAGAAGGTTCCACATGGAAATGTCTACTGCACATTCTCCATCAAAGAACCTTTTCATGATGCCACAAACTCAAAGCGTTACCAGGTCTTACACGGTTGTTAGGGTCCCAATTTCCTTTGAATCTTTTCACTCAAGTTTTGCTCCTGTTTTTTCACTTATTTACTTTGTTTCTCCTCTTTCTTATGCAAGTGAATTTTCTTCTATTAATTTTGACCACATGAAAAGCCAGCTGTAAACACCCCAAGCACGCATTGTGAGCGATTAATATCAGATTACTCAAACTTCATTTGGAGGTGGTCAGAGACAGATCTTGACCGCATTTAGCACAAGTGGATCCCATTTTTGTTATCTGTACAGTTACGTGAGGGGAAATGGATCTGCCGAATGCTGACTAACGGAGAATAAACAACAAAACAGCTATGATCCAGACTCAAAACGCATGTTAATGCAAGGTGTAAACAGGCTCCAAATGTTGCCTTTGCAATAATAGAGCTACTCTGAACATGCAGCCTGCCTTACATTACGTGGGTAGTGCTGTTGCCTCGCAGCAAGAAGGGCCTGGGTTCGATTCCCTGGCCGGATGACCAGGGTCCTCTCTGGGTGGAGTTTGCATGTTCTCCCCATGTCTGTGTGGGTTTCTTCAGGGTTTCCTTCCACAGCCCAAAGACCACACTTTTTTAACACCAAAAAAAGTTATTTGAATTTTGCACAAAACAGTAAATTTATTATTCCTATTTATTGATTTGTTTGTTTATTTATTTACTAAAATAACCCTGTCATACCGGTTTTCTATAAGCGCTACACTTTTTTTGTTTATTTGTCATTTTTAAACATGGCTGCTTAGTTAGCATTAGTGAACCTGGGAGCTATCGACTGGTTTGGCTTTGGCTCCTTATCGCTGTGGGAATGATAGAGTAGCTAACAAGAAGCTAAACACTCAAACACACACACACACACACACACACACACACACACACACACACACACACACACACACACACACACACACACACACACACACACACACACACACACACACACTCTTACAGCAGCAGTCCCTGAGCTGCTGACCTGTTTTCTCTTCTTGCAGGCTTGTGCCTCAGGCTCTTCTACCACCCTGTCCTGCCCATTCAGACTGTTAGTGTAACTTATGAATTTTGCAGTCTTGATCTTATTGCAACGTCGGCACTCTGTAACAGCCTTTAACCTGCGGATTTCTAACCATACAGATTAACCTTTTAATGCATGAGTGTTCATGCACACCCTGGGTCATTAGCCACCCAACACACACCTAAAACAAACCGATAACTTTCAGTATACCTATTTAAATTGCTTCTTTAATTGATTTCAAAACTAAGTTAGCACAATATGGAGTCATGCCTTTAGAAATTTGATTTTAAATAGAAAAATCTGAATTTGAATGTTTGAGTTTGAATCTGGACCATGCAGTCTGAAATTCTGAATTAAAAGTAAAAGTAAAAGGTTTTATAAGAGTTCAAAATAAAATCTGAAACTGAATTTCAAAGCTGATGATTCACTTTCTAAAAGCATTCTGTTTTTCTGTCAATTTACATTTTCAGATTCACCTTCAAAATAATATCTTGGTGTCTTGCAGGCAAAATCTGTGCAAATAACAGCACAAAATAAAATGAATTGCATTTAATTATTTTACTTGTCTGAAATCCCTAGTTTGTTCATTTGAGCTTCAGCTGTCTGTTTTCAGTTGGAAATTCTATCTGCTGATGTTTACAGTTGTAGATGTTATTGATAAACTGAATCACAGAATGACGCAGTTTACTGAACTGTCAATTCTTCTACACTGTTAGAAATAAAGGTTTTATGCAGGTGCTTTTTTTTTTTGTTCATCAAGGTACAAACAATGTAAATGTTCCCTCAAAGGTACAACAGTGTAATTTCCAATTCTGTACCTTAAATAAGTTTTTTTCTTTTTTTTTTGCAGGTGAAAAGTACATATTTGTACCTTTTGAGAATCTAATGTTTTAAAACAGATCAATAAAAAGAGTGGAGACGAGATGGGGTGTGTGGAGTCAATACGGTTTAGAAAATATAATTTCAGTGGATTATGGTACAACTGTTTTCCATGACTACATGTATTGAGATGTACCCTTGAGAGGACCACCCCAGTGACTGTTTACTACCTTAATTTCTCAGAGTGCCAGTAAGGTTAAATTCACCACTGTTAAGTGCATTTTGAAGTGCTAGTTGGTTTTCAGATTGATCAGTTTGTGAAGAGTATGCTAAGGTAACATTAGCTAGCAAGGTTGCTAACACTTATGGCATTTGGCTGACGCTCTTATCCAGAGCAACTTACAATTTGATCATTTTTACACAGGTAGGCCAAGGTGGTGTTCGGAGTCTTGCCCAGGGACTCTTATTGGTATAGTGTAGGGTGTTTGCCCAGGTGGGGATTGATCCCCAGTCTACAGCATAGAAGGCAGAGGTGTTAACCACTACACTATCCCAACCTATTAACCTATCCCTATTAACTTGTGTGGTAACGCTGTCCCATTTCTGGCCCCCCAGGTGTTTGTTACAAGGTGTTATCCTTGTACTTAAGAGTTGTACGGATAGGAAGCAATAAGAAAGTGTGAGATCATAAGGGTTGGCGGGGTGTGGTGGTCTCACAGTGAAGAACAGTTTACGGCAGATTTGGAGGCTCTGAGGGATTTTCCAAATGATGGCAAGAGTGAGGGAAATCTGCTCCTCTGCCTCTCTACCTCTACATTAGTAGGAACTTTTTGTAACAGCCTCTACTCTTCAGAGAAGGCTTTACACTAGATGTTGGAACATTGCTGTGAGGAATTGATTACATTAAGCCAAAAGAGCATTAGTGAGGTAAGGTACTGAAGTTGGGTAGTCAGTTCAAGATCACAAATGCCGCACATTCTCATTCCAAATGTATCGCATGGCGCTCCATCATCATATAGAATGCAGTTCCACTACTCCACAGCCTGGTGCTGGAGGGCTTTATACTCCTCTAGCTGACACTTGGCATTGGGCATGGTGACCTTAGGCTCGTGTAGCTGCTCCAGAGCATCATAGTCTATTGGCAGTGCTTTTCAATGGAGATTATTGAAGCTGAGTGTGCGCACTCAAAGTCTCTGAATTCACTTGTTAAAAGTGCTGTTTATATTTTGGCACTGCACTGCACTGTGAGAACACAGACATTTGTCATCATCATTGTCATGTCATAACCATTTTAGTTACTATTTCAGACATATGAGGTTTTGTTTCAAAATAGACTACATGTGTAATAATTGTTTCTGTATTGTTTCGCACTGTGGCCAAAGACAAACTGTATTTTGACCCCTTTTATGCACTTAAGTTGGAGTGAAATGACAAAGCAAAGTGTGAGTAGTGATCTATATGTGTCAGAAATCTCTTAGACTTCACTTACTGCTTCTCCTCATGGTAATACTAAAATGATTCCATACTGCTTTCATTTTCAGATAATTTATTACACAGCAGTTAATGACGTTACTTTGTTATACCGTGTTGTGGAGTGTGATGAGCTGAATTTCTCTGTCTGGGATGAGACGTGCCATCTATATCTGTATCTCTGCTGTTGTTTGCAGTGATAAATTCTAATTCAGTACTGAGTGTTACTCTAAATGTTTTCATCCTGGGAGCGGAAAGACACATTTGTTATCACGCTTTCAGAGGAATCCTCCTCTTCAGGGTGTGTGTGTATGTGTGTGTGTGTGTGTGTGTGTGTGTGTGTGTGTATGAAATGCCCCTCCTGCAGATTCTTAACAATGGAAAACACAGGGTAAGACTCATTTACACAACATTAAAGGAGTCACAATCTGCAGTCCATTTGTATGTGTGTGTGTGTGTGTGTGTGTGTGTGTGTGTGTGTGTGTGTGTGTGTAATTAAGTGTGGCTTATATCATATCATCATCATTATATCAAACTGTATCACCCCGTAGTCAGTGTTGTACTTGAGCAGAGAAAACAACTGTTGACTAATATAATTATTGGAGGAGGAGAAAGGGAAGGAGAGAGGGGATAAAGAGGGAGAAGTGAGGAAACAGAGAAGGAGAGAGAAATAAGGTGAAAAGAAAGAAAAATAAGAGAGCTACAGAAACAAAATTATGTGAATGAGCAAAAGATGAGATAGGAAAAAAAGAAAGGGTAAAGGTAAAGAGAGAGGAATAGAGAGGAGCTAGGAACAGAGACAGACAGACAGAGAGAGAGAGAAACAGGGTGAGGAAAAATGATGGAGAGACTGAAAACAAAGATGAGAAAGCAAAAGATGAGAGGGAAAAGAGAGAAAGAGGAGAGAGAAAAAGGCAAAAAGAGGAAGAGAGAGTGAAAACAGAAAGAGGCAAAGAGCAAAAGAAGAGAAAGGAAAAAGAAAAAGGACAAAGTCACAGGGAAAAGGAGAGAAGGATGGAGAGCAGGTGGAAAGAGCGAGATGGAGGAATAAGAAAGTGAAAGAGGTTAAAAAGAGAGAGAAACAGGGAAAATGAGAAACAGACAGAGTGTGTGTGTGTGTGTGAGAGAGAGAACGAGAGAGAATGAGAGGCAGAAGGGCAAAAAAAGAGCAGAGAGAGATTAAGACTTACTCTGTTGTTTACTCCCTCCAAGGTGCAAAGAGTTTGGCATTTATAAATGTTTCTCTTGGTTACTGACTGGGTCCCTAGCAGGCATCGTTTTCAGCAGAGAGAGAGAGAAAGGGAGAGAGAGAACAGGAGGGGTTCAATGCGGCTTTAATAATCCGTGGCATAGGGTAAATGAACCATTCTGCAGAACTCTAACACACACACACACACACACACACACACACACACACACACACACACACACCACCCTCACCGTCTCACTATCTGAATTATTAAAAGTGTTGTTTTCCCTCATTGCAGTGCAGCAGTGTGGTGCACCACACAAAACAAGACACTACAGCCCCCTTTCTTTCTTTTGTTTGTTCTTTTGTTCACCTTGTTTGTTTTTTCTCTTCTTTTCTTTCGCCTTTCCTTTTCTTTCTTAATTCTTCTTAATACCCATTAATACCTTTTCTCACTATCTATCCTGTGCTGTATAGAAGTGAACGCAGACGCGCACAGCCCTCTGTAATGTGTGTATGCTCACTGATGGCTCTGCTGTGGTAATGTTGTGTTTGACTGGTTGTGTGTCACCCCTCTGAGCTCATTTGCTCTTTTTGAAGCTGCATTAATGCTGCATTAATGGGGAGCAGCAAGTGTGTATTATCAGTTCTGATTCAGGGATAGAGTAAGGAAAACAACAAGGTATGGATGAGAGAAAAAAAATGAAAACTCTCGCTCTCTCTCTCTCTCGCTCTCTCTCTCTGCATAAAGCAGTGCAAAGCTTTAGGCACCTGGGAACACATAACATGAGAAAGACTAAGGAGTGTTCCAAGGCCATCAGAAACAAAATCGTGGAGGGTCACAAGGCTGGCAAGGGGTGCAAAACCCTTTCCAAGGAGTTGTGCCTACATGTCTCGACCATTGGGAGCATCATCCAGGAGTGGAAGGCTTATGGAACTACTGTTAACCTTCCACAGCCTGGACAGCCTTTCAAAGTTTCCTCCCGTGCCGAGGCCAGGCTTGACCGAACGGTCTACAAGGAGGGAGGTCCGGGAAGATCTCATGGGGGTGGGGACATTGGTTTCAATAAATACCATAAGTAACGTACTCCACCGCAATGGTCTCCATTCCAGGCGAGCCCGTAAGGTACCTTTACTTTAAAAGCGTCATGTCAAGGCCCGTCTCAAGTTTGCTCATGATCACCTGGAGTACACCGAGGCAGACTGGTTTAAGGTTCTCTGGTCTGATGAGACCATGATTGAGGTCTTTGGTGCCAACCACACCTGGGGCGTTTGGTGAGAGGATGGCACTGCATACGACCCCAAGAATACCATCTCTACAGTCAAGCATGATGGTGGCAGCATCACGCTCTGGGGCTGCTTCTCAGCCAAGGGGCCTGGCCATCTTGGGAAGATGGATAGCACAGCCTACCTGGAGATTTTGGCCATAAACCCTGTGGCCTAGTCAGTCTCCTGACCTTAACCAAATTGAAAACTTGTGGGAGGAGCTCAAGATCAAAGTCCACAAGTGTAAAACATAAATAAAAACAGAATACAATAATTTGCTAATTCTCTTCAACCTATATTCAAATTCAAAATGAGTGAATATTTGCAAAAAACAATAAAGTTTATCCGTTTGAACATTAAATATCTTGTCTTTGTAGTGTATTCAATTTAATATAGGTTGAAAAGGATTTGCAAATCATCGTATTCTGATGGACTGCAGATTGTGACTCCTTTAATGTTGTGTAAATGAGTCTTACCATGTGTTTTCCATTGTTAAGAATCTGCAGGAGGGGCATTTCACACACACACACACACACACACACACGCACCCTGAAGAGGAGGATTCCTCTGAAAGCGTGATAACAAATGTCTTTCCGCTCCCAGGATGAAAACGTTTAGAGTAACACTCAGTACTGAATTAGAATTTATCACTGCAAACAACAGCAGAGATACAGATATAGATGGCACGTCTCATCCCAGACAGAGAAATTCAGCTCATCACACTCCACAACACGGTATAACAAAGTAACATCATTAACTGCTGTGTAATAAATTATCTGAAAATGAAAGCAGTATGGAATATTTATATGTATGTGATATCACCAGTAAACAAAGCAATAGAAAATCAAAGAACATAGTATTCCTCATTATCCTCAGTGTAGTCAGTCAAAAAGACTGACATGGTGTCTGGACTTTGCTAATTTACCTTCGCAGTGGATCTACAAGGCTAATGTAGCTAACAAACTTCTACTCCACCAGTTAGCACTGTAAAAACTGCATTCCTCAATCATCTCACTTTCCTCCAAATGTATTTATCTGAAATAGATTTGTGATGTATGACAAGGGCGTCACAGTGTTTAGCTGTGCATGTGTGTGTAACGTTGTGGGCTTTTGTGTGTCTGTGTGCAGGCAGTGGAGTGTGTAAGTCAGGCTTAGCCGTGTTCCGGAACGTTGTATGTGGAGGACTCCTCAGCCATCCGCTCTGGACCTTCCCGCTGACGCTCTTCCCCACACTGGTAAGAGCTTCCCCTCTGTGTATTTTGGGCTGTTTGGGAAAGCATATTCCTGCAGAAATTCCCAAGATTCAGCTAGTTTGCAGGGACTACCTGCATGGCAGTTCAAAAGTCTGGAATCCCTGTTTGAAATTTAAATTTAAATGTTTGGAGTTACAATTCAAAGCTAGCAATCGCTGTTAAAGTTTTCATCCCCTTTTAAAAGTTTGTAATAATTTAGAATCTTTCAGGAGTTTGGAATTCTCAGTCAAAATAAACAAGCCAAAAAAAAAGAAATCTACGACTTTAAGGGTTACATCCGTTTTATTATAAACGGTATTCCACCTTTCTTTTGCTGTTTCCTTTGAAACCCCGCAGCGCATTAATCAATACGTTAGAAAGCCTTGCCTTGTTTGCATCTAGTGTTGCTTTGAAATTTGTGGCAGCAGAGCTCTTAAAGGCTGAGCGTAGCATTTAAACATGATCATGGGTTTTCCAGTTTGAGATGAACAGGTGTGTATGGGCCATTATGGTGGACTGTTTTTTCCCTGAATGGCTCTAATTTGGTAAAACTTTGTATGTGTGCATACAGAGATTGAGTTCAGAATGAAGCTGAACTCAATTTCTGTATGAAGACAGGTGCGTGTTGTACTGGAGCGCAAAAGATAAATAGGTTCAACAGAGTGTGTGAGAGAAATACGTCAATGTGTGTGTGGTTGTTTTGTAAACATTTTTATGCAGTGTTTGTAATGTGTGTTTATAGAGACACATCTATTTGACTGCCTGTGAGAGGAGCTTCATTTAGTTTATCATACACCTGTACATAGTCATTCTACACACTCTCACACACACAACATGTAACTTCACCATGGGAGCCCACACTTCTGCATATAACAGAATATTGTTACAGTGATGGACTGTAATAAAGTGCATGTATGTCTTTCTGCAAGCCCCCTGGTGACCAGCGAAGTGGAAAACAGCTAAATGTAATTTATTGGTAATATTTAATTTAGTATACAATCATATGCAAAAGTTCTGTGACTAGTTGTATGACCAGCAGCTCCAGTTTGATTGGTTTAGTTGATTTTCCAAGTGAAATAAGTACACATTCTAACGCACAACTACTGTTTATGTGCTGCATTTAACAGATTGGTGGAAATATAAAACATAATTCATATTTTGTATTTGTTTTTTTGTTGTTGTTGTTGTTGTTTTTTCTTTTCTAATAGAAATAAGGCACCAAGTTGGGCAGAGAAATGCCATAGTTAAGTGTCTTCTCTGTGGTGTTAACTTACAAACACCTAGAAAAAAAATGTAATTTGAGTTTGTTCACACTTTTGCATGCGACTGTGATATATATTTTTCCCTATGACGCTGTAATCAGCTTAAGGAGGACACTGGTGGTCACTGTGTGTGTGTTAAACGTTGAGCTGCTAGTGAGCAACGAAAGGTGAAAGGTGCAGGTGGGAGAACCCCCTACTATGAAAGCAATTTAAAACTTTTCACAAATAAGAGAGAAACCAGACAGCACACTTTTTCATAAATACCACAGTAAAAATAGCATTTAAACACAATAAAAACACTTCCACTTCACTTCCTTCCTTTTAAATCATTTAGATTATTTTGATCTGATGTGAATTCCATTCCAATGCACTGAAATTGTTTAATTTTATTCTGTTATCAATTGAACTTTGTATTAAGGTTACAAAGTGTGTATTTACTGACTTTACTCAATTGGACTGAGTGGAAATGTAGTATAAATGATTAAAGTCCATGTAACAATTTATTTTTGTAAACTAAGGAGAAATGTTGAAACGTTACAATATCTCACAATACTTTCACTTTTAATACTTACGTACAGTTAAAAGCATATAGTTTTGTACGTTAACCTGTTAACTGTTGCCCCATTTCTGCCTGAAACATCATAGAGAAGTGAAAGTTATGATCTTGATAAGAGTCATAGAGAACTTATTTTATTACAGTTATGTGCAAAATTTACACCCTCAAATTATGTTTTGTTGTTTTTCTAGGTCTTATGTGCATGTAACATGGGCTACTGGTTTCCTGTAGCTTATGCTTGACCTACAAAGCCAAATACAGACCAGTCTCTCCCTGCCTGATGGCAATGGTCAAAACTCGATCTGTACATCAAGCCCTTCGAGCACCCAGGCAGGGGAGCAAACTTCCACTCTCAAATGCAAAATCTCTTTGTGAAGCAATTAAGTGAGCGCAAATCTAAGAAGTGACTCTTATTAGTCCCACAACGGGGAAGTTTCACCTCCGCAATCTAACCTATCCATGCAGTGAAACATCACATACACACTAGTGAGCGCACAGGAGAGGTGGGCAGCCCTATCCACAGCGCCCGGGGAGCAGTTGGCGGTTAGGTGCCTTGCTCAAGGGCACCTCAGTCACAGACTGTCGGCTCAGAGGATTGAACAGGCGACCTTCCAGTTGCAAGGCTGGTTTCCTAACCTCCATCCCAGACTGCCCCAAACAATGGGCTCGTTCGGGATTGCACTTATTGCTATGTATTGCACTTATTCTTAGTTTAACTATCAGCACTGGCTTTTGTTTCTTTCAGCGTCTGAGCTTAAGGGTAGTTTGGACTCTGACCTGTGTGTACCAGCTAGGATACATCCTCTGAATTGGCAACAAAGCGTTTTGTAAGTCGCTCTGGATAAGAGTGACTTACAAAATGGCATAAATGTAAATATAAGGTCAAATATAAAATGGCAAACATGTAAATATAAGGCTATTAATATCTGTCTCAAGTGATCTGAGTATAAGTGAGACCACAAGATGTAAAGCCATTTAAATCGGGCATTTTCATATTTAATGTGACAACTTAAGGCTTTTATACACTGAGCACCGTATCTGTTATTATTAAATTTATTTGAAGATGTGCAAATAATACAGAAGTTCAGAAAGGCCATGAGCTGTTAATTTTTGGACAAAGTTGTTATGTTGAGATCACAAGATAATTAGCTTCTTATCTTAAGATTACAGTTTTGTTATTTTGAGATGACAAGAAAACTTCTCAAAATAACAATGCAGAAAATTATAACACCACCTGTTCACACTGAGTACAGTTTTTAAGACGAATTACATAATGGGACCTTCACACCCAATCCAAGCTGTTAATACTCCGAAAACGCAGGAAGAAAATGGACGAGGGAGAAAAATAAATTGGAATAAAGTATTGGAATGGAAAGGATAAAAGGATGGTTCTTCAAGGATTCTCAAAAAAACATGGTGAACTGGTTCTTCACATTGATTGAGACTGTGTTGTATCTATTTTATACAGAACATTTTTGAGAATGGCTCTATATAGCACCAGAAAGGGTTCTGCTATTATTGCAATGTCAAGCTTGTAAAAATAGAAGACCCGTTTTTAGATTTTGATCTTTGGATCTTTTTAAAGACTGTAGTCAGTGGGGGAATTTGAGGCTCTGCTTCTTCTTGTTGCTCTTCTAATTAAAAAGGAACATTAATTAGTGAAGGAAGCTAATAGTTTGCAGTTCTTCGTGGGCATGATCAGGCTAGGATGCACCTAGATAAATAAAAAAGGAGCTTTATACAGTTACTGTAACGTACTCACCATTGTTCCTCAGCCTTTCTCCAATGGTCATGTATTCTCTGATACAGGTGCTACGGTCACTGTTCTGTCAGCATTTTGTCACACATTTGTTTGGGCTTCAATCATGACAACAGAGCTTTGATTGGTCAGCCTGATTTTTTACGCATACGTACAATGCTGAAAATCGAGCAGGCCCAACAGTATTAGTGTGCATGTGTTCATTTTCAAAGCTTGACATGGTTTTTTGTCTGTAAGAATCAGACTCGGTGTGAATAGGCCTTTATAGACAGCAGCTTTACAGATCTGATAAAGAGGAGATTTACAGCAGTGAGGACCAGACGCTTACAGGGTTTATTGGTGGTATTGATGGTGATGGGGTTTGTAGTCCTCTGTTTATAGTGAGTGGATTTACGGTAGACAGAAGTGTTAAGAGCTAACAGACAGTCACTTCAGCAGGGCCATACATGCGCTCTCTCTCTCTCTCTTTCAATCACTCTTTTTCTTTTTGCCCCTCTGCCTATCTCCCTCTCTCTTTCTCTCGCTCTCTCGCTCTTTCTCTCTGTATTTCAACATGTCTCTCTGCCTTCCCACCATTTCTCTCACAGTGTGCTGGTTTCAGTTTCAGTTTCCCTCTCCTCTCTTTGTCGGTCTGTCTTTCTCCGTCTCTCTCTCTCTCTCTCTCTCTCTCTCTCTATATATATATATATATATATATATATATACACACACTGCTCAAAAAAATAAAGTGAACACTCAACACATCCTAGATCTGAATGAATGAAATATTCTCATTGAATACTTTGTTCTGTACAAAGTTGAATGTGCTGACAACAAAATGACACAAAAATCATCAATGGAAATCAAATTTATTAACCAATGGAGGCCTGGATTTGGAGTCACACACAAAATTAAAGTGGAAAAACACACTACAGGCTGATCCAACTTTGATGTAATGTCCTTAAAATAAGTCTAAATGAGGCTCAGTATTGTGTGTGGCATCCACATGCCTGCATGACCTCCCTACAACGCCTGGGCATGCTCCTGATGAGGTGGCAGATGGTCTCCTGAGGGATCTCCTCCCAGACTTGGACTACAGCATCCGCCAACTCCTGGACAGTCTGTGGTGCAATGTGGCGTTGGTCGATGGAGCAAGACATGATGTCCCAGATGTGCTCAATCGGATTCAGGTCTGGGGAACGGGCGGGCCAGTCCATAGCTTCAATGCCTTCATCTTGCAGGAAATGCTGACACACTCCAGCCACATGAGGTCTAGCATTGTCCTGCATTAGGAGGAACCCAGGGCCAACCGCACCAGCATATGGTCTCACAAGGGGTCTGAGGATCTCATCTCGGTACCTAATGGCAGTCAGGCTACCTCTGGCGAGCACATGGAGGGCTGTGTGGCCCTCCAAAGAAATGCCACCCACACCATTACTGACCCACTGCCAAACCGGTCATGCTGAAGGATGTTGCAGGCAGCAGATCGCTCTCCACAGTGTCTCCAGACTCTGTCATGTCTGTCACATGTGCTCTGTGTAAACCTGCTTTCATCTGTGAAGAGAACATGGCGCCAGTGGTGAATTTGCCGATCTCTGGCAAATGCCAAGCGTCCTGCACGGTGTTGGGCTGTGAGCACAACCCCCATCTGTGGACGTCGGGCCCTCATACCATCCTCATTTGTGAAGACACATGCACATTTGTGGCCTGCTGAGGTCATTTTGCAGGGCTCTGGCAGTGCTCCTTCTGTTCCTAGTAGCAGTCCTGCTGCTGGGCTGTTGCCCTCCTACGGCCTCCTTCACGTCTCCTGGTGTACTGGCCTGTCTCCTGGTAGCGCCTCCAGCCTCTGGACGCTACACTGACAGACACAGCAAACCTTCTTGCCACAGCTCGCATTGATGTGCCATCCTGGATGAGCTGCACTACCTGAGCCACTTGTGTGGGTTGTAGAGTCCGTCTCCTGCTACCACGAGTGTGAAAGCACCACCAACATTCAAAAGTGATCAAAACATCAGCCAGAAAGCAGAAAGGTACTGAGAAGTGGTCTGTGGTCCCCACCTGCAGAACCACTCCTTTATTGAGTGTGTCTTGCTAATTGCCAATGATTTCCACCTGTTGTCTATTCCATTTGCACAACAGCAGTGAAATTGATTGTCAATCAGTGTTGCTTCCTAAGTGGACAGTTTGATTTCACAGAAGTTTGATTTACTTGGAGTTATATTGTGTTGTTTAAGTGTTCCCTTTATTTTTTGAGCAGTGTATTTTATATATATATATATATATATATATATATATATATATATATATATATATATATATTTCAACATTTCTCTCTGCCTTTCCACCTTTTCTTTCACGGTGTGCTGGTTATGCCATTTGAGGCAAGCTCAGTTCCGGTTTCCCTCTCCTCTCTGTCTTTCTCTGTCTTTCTCTCTCTCTCTCTGTCTCTCCCTCTCTCGCCCCGTCAACTGGAGAGAAAAAACGCTGAAGGCAGCTTAAACTCAATAAGTCTCCACACCCTTTAACTACTGCGGAGAGAGGGAGAGAGAGAGAGAGAGAGAGAGAGAGAGAGAGAGAGAAACTGAGTGCACTCCAAATGGCATAACCAGCACACAGTACAGGGGCGCGGGGGTGGGGGGCAGAGAGACAGAGACATACAGAAATCAGAAAAAAAGAGTGATAAAGCAAGAAGAGAGAGAAAGAGAAAGAGATGAACGAGGAGAGGAGGATAATTGAAAGAAAGGTAGAAACCTGGTTTTCTTTCACTGGAACAAAAAGTGCTCCTCTCAAAAAAAAAAGGGGGGGGGGCAGAAAAGAGAACATAGCGGGACAGTAAGTAAGGAAAGACAGAGAAGCTTAACAGATCAGAAGGAAGAGAGGAGGGGAGGAGGGGAAAGTGGGGAATCCACCGGAGGGGAGAGAGTGGAGAGAGAGAGAGAGAGAGAGAGAGAGAGAGAGAGAGAGAGAGAGAGAGAGAGAGAGAGAGTGGAAGAAGGAAGACGGAGGAGTGTAACATTTGGCTTGCCGGACTGCGCTAGTTGGACCTGTCCCGTTCACAAGTCTACGCTTTAAACACACACATATACACACAGACACACACATACACACACACACTCACTCACTCACACACACCTACACACACTCACATACACACAAACAGCGCTCCTGAAGCCGAGATGATGATGTACTTTTGGGTGAGTAGCACTTAATAGCGGATTTGTTTCCCTCATTTGCTCTGTGTGTGTGTGTGTGTGTGTGTGTGTGTGTGCGTGTGCATGTGTGTGTGCATGCATATGTACTATTCTACTGCAGTGGTTAGTCTGTGGCAGCACTAGTTATACTGGATGGATGTTTATTGATTATAAGAAATGATTAACTGTGTTTTAAATTATACTGCAGTTTCCACATTTCAATAATAATCAAAGCTCAACAAACAATTTTATAACACTTGTTTTTTTACACATCCCCTTACGTAATAACAGCTTCAGTCCTGTTGAGGATCACAGTGGATTCTTGAGATCATTTTAGCTCAGGCTTCCACAAACTGGGGGCAAATTTTAGAGTTTGTGCCTAATTCAGCATTTCACCTGCTGCTCCAAACAGAGAGCTGTGATTGAGGTCTGGTGATGTTGCTGATCAGTCTGACCGTCCCAGCGTTCCATCATGTCACATACGGACACCCTGCAGTTATCATCCTGGAACGCAGGAGCATCAATGTTGTGATCTGCTCACATGAGGCGCAAAGTTAGTTGAAGAATAGCCTATAATGGACTTTGAAGATTAATGCTGCCATTAAGGAAGGTTAACTAAGTATTGTGGAAGAAATGATGCATGCAACTCATTTTTGTTCTGTGAGTTTGTGATACTATAAATGATTGAGGAAGCCGAAGTTTTATAGGAGAAAAAGGCTGGTCAGTATGTACATGTAATAAATACACGTAATTAACCATATTTACTTATAAACACAATGAAAGATATCAAGTTAAAAAACACGACAAAGTGCAGAAAACAAGAAAAACAGCTTGAAACATTCACAGTTAGTCACAGTTATTGTGTGGGAAGCGAGTTATGGATTTTGTCCCATTTTTGCCTTTTTTTTAATCTTCAACTCGTTTTTCAGCTTGACTGGTTTAAGGGTGCGTGTTGGTGTTTGTCTGTGTTGTACAGACAGTATCATAGCAGTTTGAGGATGTCTAGGCTGAAGTAATAATACTGTATATTTATTTATGTATTTATTTAAAATACTTTGTGTGTCCAATCTTTGTCTGTATTCATTCTTTTCAGGAAACTTGTTTTTAGTTTATCCAAGAAATCTTTTTCTGTACTTTTAAGTTCAGTCTTAGAAGTTGGTTACATTTTCATACTTCAAGAGCTCCCACTTAAAAATTTAGACTCATGAGTTTCTCAAGTCTAGTCCACATCTCAGATGTGCAGTTTTGGAGTTCTAGTGCACATTTTCTTTGGGTTTTTTTTTTTTTTTTGTCTGTTTCATTTTCTCAGTAAGGACTTTTTGAGATATCCTTTCAGGCCCCTAGTGTCGAGTTGTCTTCTCAGATCTGAAGTGGAGCTTGATTTTCTCCTCTCTCAGAGATGAAACCATTAAATACTGTCTATCTGATGAGCACAGTGTTTGTGGTCTTCTCAGTCTTATATGGTTGTTAGCAGTCACATTTTCTCTATATCTTTTTTTCTTATACACATTTTTCTCCATTTTTTTAATCTTCTGCTTTGCAACATATATATGATCTGGGCAATTACGTTCCTGTACTGTATTTGTACACTTTTAAAACAGTTTTTAAGAACTGTGTGTGTGTGTGTGTGAAACTGAAAGAGGAGAGAAGGAAAGAGAGAGACAGAAAGAGAATGAGAGATGAAAGAGAAAAAGAGAGAAAAGAGACAGCGAGAGAGAAAGAGTGAATAAACACAAAGGAGAAAAGAGAGACAGAAAGGTGAGAGAGAAAAGAGACAGAGGTGAGAGAGAAGAGAGAGTGAAAGGAAAAAAGATGGGGAGAAGAGAGAGAAAAGGGAGAAAGAGAGAGATGAGAGAGAAAAGATGGGAGAGAGAGAGGAACAAGAACGAGAAATGGGCACAGCTCAGTCTGGGATGCTGTAACTGTAAATGTGAGGAAACACAAAGTGCTTCCCAGTAAATGTGTGTGTGTGTGTTTGTATGTGATGAATTATGGTGTGTTCAGGTTAAAAGCTTCAGTCAGCTGTATGAATAATCCAGTGTTTCTGTGTTAGGGTCGTGCTGCAGCATCAGCTGCCTTCACCCAGGCTCTGTTCACTGATCTGAGAGCAGCTTTAGCACACTTTTGATAAGATTCAGATGTTCAGAGCTGCTTCTACAGCAGCAAGAATGGGGATATTTCATTCATTTCTGATTCTCCTCATTACTGTCTACTGGGTTTGAACAATAATTCTTAAACTAATTTTTGAAAAGTTTTTAAAGATTTATCAGTGGTAGTTAAAATGCTGCAGATAATGCATGTTGGCATTCGAACTTGTGATTTCTCAAGAGCAGGACAAAGAAGAGATGCCTCTGGCAAACCACTGTAAAATGCTTACTATTTACCTATTTCAGGTATTAACTAGAGTGTATACACAAAACACCATCATGGCGAGAATCAGAGGGGAATCTCGGGGCCTTCTAGGCCACAGAGGATGCAATAGAGGAGTATGATTTAAGTACGTGTTGGTACACTATCTGACTCTTAAACATACACTGAAAAATATTTTGCTTTGAGTTTATTTGATTCAGATGTGGAACAAGAATGAAGCATATTCAGAGCTGGCAGGAGTACAGCCTAATTTTCAAAAAAGTTTTAAAAACTGCGGTGCAAAATGTAAATGAAAATAGAATGCAATGATGTGCAAATCATTTAAACCTTATATTTTATTGAAAATAGTACAAATACAATCCAGATACATAAATACATATCCAGTGTTGAAACGAAGAAATGTTATTGTTTTTTGTTTTTTAAGGTAACAGAAATTCTCAAGTAAAGTACTTAGAGTTACTTCCCATACCTGAATATATTACATTAACACAATTAATGTTCTTCAGTTTACTGGCAAGTAATGGGCTATATACTGGTTCATCTTTTACTGGCTGAAGGTATTGGCTTTATCGTTACCATTATTCTGGTATGCAAATAGTCTAATAAGGGTCTAATTAATGAGTTGATGAGTTCACAGGGAAAAAGAGAGCGAAAGGAAAAGCCAGTCTCTTGGGGTTAGCTGTTAGCCATTATGTTGTGTTAGCTAGCATGGAGACTAGCCAGCTTTCCGTGTGCACCACCAATGACTCCCCTCACTCAGCCAGCTGCTTCAGGTGGTGCTACGGTCTTGCCCTACAAGCCGAGAAGCTCTGCAGCTTCTTAGGCTAAACTGATAATGTGAATGGCTTGTAATATTTATATTCCAGCAGCATCTGACCCTCATAGATTAAAGCTTGAGTTTAAGAGATGCACATATGAGACAAGTGACTTTTGGAAGTAAAACCACATTCAGCACCATTTATGCCATGCCCAGAGAGGCCACTGTATGTTTACATATGCTTGCCTTTATCTCATTAGGGTTAGAAAGCAATACTGACACCTATCTATACATTGTTAATTTCTTATTCTTTATTATTCATGTGCAACTAGTTTATATATTTGATTTCTAGTAAATTCAAAGCAACACTTGTTCACTGAAGGTAATGTGTACCTTAAAACGTTGCATCAGACTTCAGTAGTAGATTAATAATAGCTTGTACACAGTATATACGCAGATCATAATGGTGTCTGGACAAATTTGTGAAAAGTAAAGTTATGAAATAAGAACAGTCAGTAAATCTTTCTTTTGTGCTGTGTGTAGGAGGATAGATTCATAACACCTACCAATGGAGATTCAGTTACCTCTCTCACTCTCACTCTCTCTCTCTCTCTCTCTCTCTCTCTCTCTCTCTCTCTCTCTTCATTGTAATATTTATCCAGGAAGCAGATGTTCTTCTGCAGGGCGATTACCTCTAACTCTCTCTCTCTCTCTCTCCCCTGCTGCACACACACACACACACACACACACACACACACACACACACACACACACACACACACACACACACACACACACACACACACATACACACACCCACAAAAGAATAACAGGAGACTGTATTCAGCTCTGAGTGCATGTGTGGGTGTGAGTATGTGGTAAGATTGTTACTCTTTAATGAGTTACCTCACTGTGTGCTAGAGGTCTGCACGGGAACGAAATTAACCCGACCTGCACCCGCAACTTTAAGACCCGACCCAGCCTATTGGTACTGCTTAATTTGAAAGCCACAATCACTCACATGCACTGAGAGGGATTATAATTTTTTGGCTTTGTAAGCATTTGAGATATTCAGCAGGAGATGCCATGCTATTTTACACATCTGTGATACATTAACAATATTTGTTTTCAGTATATTTTTAGGGAATTGCTGACCATATCTGGCAGATGACAGCATCAGCCTCATTGCGCTGCTTGCTACTGCTGCTGCTTGCTGAAATGATTAATGCACTTTGGGTGAAATCAACAAGCAAGAAGAAAGTGTGTGCTGGTAGAAGTGGATCAGGCACATCAGTGCTGCCGGAGTTTTTAAACACTGTCCACTCACTGTCGACTCTATTAGACACACCTATTTCGTTGATCCACCTTGAAGATGTTTGTGTTAGTCATCCTCTAGTCCTGCTTCAGTGGTCACAGAATGCTGCCACAGGACACTGGTGGTGGATGTTTTTCTTGATGGACTATTCTCAGTCCAGCAGTGACACTGAGATGTACAAAAACTCCAGCAGCACTTCAGTGTCTGATCCATTCACTTCAGTGCAATACACGCTAACAACGGCACTACCACATCAATGGTGCTGAGAATGCTCCACTATCCAAATAATCTCTGCTCTGTGGTGGTCCTGGGGAGTCCTGACTTTAAAATTAAATAAATTAATTAAATTAAATTTACATTTTTATCTTTAAACAAGTATGGTGTGCATAGAAAGGATCTTTGGATTTAATCCATATTTTCCATCACATCTTTACATCCATGTGCACAGGCTCATGGGAAATGCAGTCAGTATAGACTCAGCATCTTTCATATTCCTTTACTGTAGCAGACTGAACCAGCTCCACTGATGTAATGTTGAAGACTGCCAAAGATTGAGCAGGCTGCCACTGCATCAGACTCTGTGACAGTGCCTGTGATGGTGTAAGACACTGTGATAGTGCATGTGATGGTGTAAGACACTATGATAAGAGACTGTGATACTGTAAGACAGTGTGATAGAACCTGTGGTGGTATAAGACAGTGTGATAGAGCCTGTGATAGTGTACAGCACTGTGATAGAGCCTGTGAAAGTGTAAGATGCTGTGATAGAGCCCGTGATACCGTAATACAGGGTGATAGAGCCTGTGATACTGTAAGACAGAGTGATAGAGCCTATGATACTATGAGACAGGGGGATAGAGCCTGTGATACTGTACAACAGGGTGATGGAGCCTGTGATACTGTAAGACAAGGTGATAAAGCCTCTTATAGTGTAAGACACTGTGATAGTGCCTGTGATACTGTAAGACACTGTGATAGAGCCTATGATACTGTGAGACGGGGTGATAGAGCCTGTGATAGTGTAAGACAGGGTGATAGAGCCTGTGATAGTGTAAGACACTGATAGTGCCTGTGATACTGTAAGACACTGTGATAGAGCCTGTGATACTGTGAGACAGGGTGATAGAGCCTGTGATACTGTGAGACAGGGTGATAGAGCCTGTGATAGTGTAAGACACTGTGATAGTGCCTGTGAGAGCGTAAGACACTGTGATAGAGCCTGTAATACTGTAAGACACTAGTATAGAGCCTGTGATACTGTGAAACAGGGTGATGGAGCTTGTGATACTGTACAACAGGGTGATGGAGCCTGTGATACTGTAAGACAGAGTGATAGAACCTGTGATACTATAAGACACTAGGATAGAGCCTGTGATACTGTACGACAGGGTGATGGAGCCTGTGATACTGTACGACAGGGTGATAGAGCCTGTGATATTGTAAGACACTGTGATACCGCCTGTAATACTATAAGACACTAGGATAGAGCCTGTGATACTGTACGACAGGGTGATGGAGCCTGTGATACTGTAAGACAGGGTGATGGAGCCTGTGATACTGTACGACAGGGTGATGGAGCCTGTGATATTGTATGACACTGTGATACCGCCTGTAATACTATAAGACACTAGGATAGAGCCTGTGATACTGTACGACAGGGTGATGGAGCTTGTGATACTGTACAACAGGGTGATGGAGCCTGTGATACTGTAAGACAGAGTGATAGAGCCTGTGATATTGTAAGACACCGTGATACCGCCTGTAATACTATAAGACACTAGGATAGAGCCTGTGATACTGTACGACAGGGTGATGGAGCCTGTGATACTGTACGACAGGGTGATGGAGCCTCTGATACTGTACGACAGGGTGATGGAGCCTGTGATACTGTACGACAGGGTGATGTAGCCTGTGATACTGTAAGACAGAGTGATAGAGCCTGTGATATTGTAAGACACTGTGATACCGCCTGTAATACTATAAGACACTAGGATAGAGCCTGTGATACTGTACGACAGGGTGATGGAGCCTGTGATACTGTAAGACAGGGTGATAGAGCCTGTGATAGTGTAAGACAGGGTGATAGAGCCTGTGATAGTGTAAGACACTGTGATAGTGCCTGTGATACTGTAAGACACTAGGATAGAGCCTGTGATACTGTACGACAGGGTGATGGAGCCTGTGATACTGTAAGACAGGGTGATGGAGCCTGTGATACTGTAAGACAGGGTGATGGAGCCCGTGATACTGTAAGACAGGGTGATAGAGCCTGTGATAGTGTAAGACACTGTGATAGTGCCTGTAATACTATAAGACACTAGGATAGAGCCTGTGATACTGTACGACAGGGTGATGGAGCCTGTGATACTGTACGACAGGGTGATGGAGCCTGTGATACTGTAAGACAGGGTGATGGAGCCTGTGATACTGTAAGACAGGGTGATAGAGCCTGTGATACTGTAAGACACTGTGATAGTGCCTGTGATACTGTAAGACACTAGGATAGAGCCTGTGATACTGTACGACAGGGTGATGGAGCCTGTGATACTGTACGACAGGATGATGGAGCCTGTGATAGTGTAAGACAGAGTGATAGAGCCTGTGATATTGTAAGACACTGTGATACCACCTGTAATACTATAAGACACTAGGATAGAGCCTGTGATACTGTACGACAGGGTGATGGAGCCTGTGATACTGTAATACAGGGTGATAGAGCCTGTGATAGTGTAAGACACTGTGATAGTGCCTGTGATAGTGTAAGACACTAGGATAGAGCCTGTGATACTGTACGACAGGGTGATGGAGCCTGTGATACTGTACGACAGGGTGATGGAGCCTGTGATACTGTAAGACAGAGTGATAGAGCCTGTGATATTGTAAGACACTGTGATACCGCCTGTAATACTATAAGACACTAGGATAGAGCCTGTGATACTGTACGACAGGGTGATGGAGCCTCTGATACTTTACGACAGGGTGATGGAGCCTGTGATACTGTACGACAGGGTGATGTAGCCTGTGATACTGTAAGACAGAGTGATAGAGCCTGTGATATTGTAAGACACTGTGATACCGCCTGTAATACCATAAGACACTAGGATAGAGCCTGTGATAGTGTAAGACACTGTGATACCACCTGTAATACTATAAGACCCTAGGATAGAGCCTGTGATACTGTACGACAGGGTGATGGAGCCTGTGATACTGTACGACAGGGTGATGGAGCCTGTGATACTGTAAGACAGGGTGATAGAGCCTGTGATAGTGTAAGACACTGTGATAGTGCCTGTGATACTGTAAGACACTAGGATAGAGCCTGTGATACTGTACGACAGGGTGATGGAGCCTGTGATACTGTAAGACAGGGTGATGGAGCCTGTGATACTGTAAGACAGTGTGATGGAGCCCGTGATACTGTAAGACAGGGTGATAGAGCCTGTGATAGTGTAAGACACTGTGATAGTGCCTGTAATACTATAAGACACTAGGATAGAGCCTGTGATGCTGTACGACAGGGTGATGGAGCCTGTGATACTGTAAGACAGAGTGATAGAGCCTGTGATATTGTAAGACACTGTGATACCGCCTGTAATACTATAAGACACTAGGATAGAGCCTGTGATACTGTACGACAGGGTGATGGAGCCTCTGATACTGTACGACAGGGTGATGGAGCCTCTGATACTGTACGACAGGGTGATGGAGCCTGTGATACTGTACGACAGGGTGATGTAGCCTGTGATACTGTAAGACAGAGGGATAGAGCCTGTGATAGTGTAAGACACTAGGATAGAGCCTGTGATACTGTACGACAGGGTGATGGAGCCTGTGATACTGTACGACAGGGTGATGGAGCCTGTGATACTGTAAGACAGGGTGATGGAGCCTGTGATACTGTAAGACAGAGTGATAGAGCCTGTGATATTGTAAGACACTGTGATACCGCCTGTAATACTATAAGACACTAGGATAGAGCCTGTGATACTGTACGACAGGGTGATGGAGCCTCTGATACTTTACGACAGGGTGATGGAGCCTGTGATACTGTACGACAGGGTGATGTAGCCTGTGATACTGTAAGACAGAGTGATAGAGCCTGTGATATTGTAAGACACTGTGATACCGCCTGTAATACCATAAGACACTAGGATAGAGCCTGTGATAGTGTAAGACACTGTGATACCACCTGTAATACTATAAGACCCTAGGATAGAGCCTGTGATACTGTACGACAGGGTGATGGAGCCTGTGATACTGTACGACAGGGTGATGGAGCCTGTGATACTGTAAGACAGGGTGATAGAGCCTGTGATAGTGTAAGACACTGTGATAGTGCCTGTGATACTGTAAGACACTAGGATAGAGCCTGTGATACTGTACGACAGGGTGATGGAGCCTGTGATACTGTAAGACAGGGTGATGGAGCCTGTGATACTGTAAGACAGGGTGATGGAGCCCGTGATACTATAAGACAGGGTGATAGAGCCTGTGATAGTGTAAGACACTGTGATAGTGCCTGTAATACTATAAGACACTAGGATAGAGCCTGTGATGCTGTACGACAGGGTGATGGAGCCTGTGATACTGTAAGACAGAGTGATAGAGCCTGTGATATTGTAAGACACTGTGATACCGCCTGTAATACTATAAGACACTAGGATAGAGCCTGTGATACTGTACGACATGGTGATGGAGCCTCTGATACTGTACGACAGGGTGATGGAGCCTCTGATACTGTACGACAGGGTGATGGAGCCTGTGATACTGTACGACAGGGTGATGTAGCCTGTGATACTGTAAGACAGAGGGATAGAGCCTGTGATAGTGTAAGACACTGTGATACCGCCTGTAATACTATAAGACACTAGGATAGAGCCTGTGATACTGTACGACAGGGTGATGGAGCCTGTGATACTGTACGACAGGGTGATGGAGCCTGTGATACTGTAAGACAGGGTGATAGAGCCTGTGATACTGTAAGACACTGTGATAGTGCCTGTGATACTGTAAGACACTAGGATAGAGCCTGTGATACTGTACGACAGGGTGATGGAGCCTGTGATACTGTACGACAGGGTGATGGAGCCTGTGATAGTGTAAGACAGGGTGATAGAGCCTGTGATACTGTAAGACACTGTGATAGTGCCTGTAATACTATAAGACACTGTGATAGAGCCTGTGATACAGTACGACAGGGTGATGGAGCCTGTGATACTGTAAGACAGAGTGATAGAGCCTGTGATATTGTAAGACACTGTGATACCGCCTGTAATACTATAAGACACTAGGATAGAGCCTGTGATACTGTACGACAGGGTGATGGAGCCTGTGATACTGTACGACAGGGTGATGGAGCCTGTGATACTGTAAGACAGGGTGATGGAGCCTGTGATACTGTAAGACAGAGTGATAGAGCCTGTGATATTGTAAGACACTGTGATACCGCCTGTAATACTATAAGACACTAGGATAGAGCCTGTGATACTGTACGACAGGGTGATGGAGCCTCTGATACTTTACGACAGGGTGATGGAGCCTGTGATACTGTACGACAGGGTGATGTAGCCTGTGATACTGTAAGACAGAGTGATAGAGCCTGTGATATTGTAAGACACTGTGATACCGCCTGTAATACCATAAGACACTAGGATAGAGCCTGTGATAGTGTAAGACACTGTGATACCACCTGTAATACTATAAGACCCTAGGATAGAGCCTGTGATACTGTACGACAGGGTGATGGAGCCTGTGATACTGTACGACAGGGTGATGGAGCCTGTGATACTGTAAGACAGGGTGATAGAGCCTGTGATAGTGTAAGACACTGTGATAGTGCCTGTGATACTGTAAGACACTAGGATAGAGCCTGTGATACTGTACGACAGGGTGATGGAGCCTGTGATACTGTAAGACAGGGTGATGGAGCCTGTGATACTGTAAGACAGGGTGATGGAGCCCGTGATACTATAAGACAGGGTGATAGAGCCTGTGATAGTGTAAGACACTGTGATAGTGCCTGTAATACTATAAGACACTAGGATAGAGCCTGTGATGCTGTACGACAGGGTGATGGAGCCTGTGATACTGTAAGACAGAGTGATAGAGCCTGTGATATTGTAAGACACTGTGATACCGCCTGTAATACTATAAGACACTAGGATAGAGCCTGTGATACTGTACGACATGGTGATGGAGCCTCTGATACTGTACGACAGGGTGATGGAGCCTCTGATACTGTACGACAGGGTGATGGAGCCTGTGATACTGTACGACAGGGTGATGTAGCCTGTGATACTGTAAGACAGAGGGATAGAGCCTGTGATAGTGTAAGACACTGTGATACCGCCTGTAATACTATAAGACACTAGGATAGAGCCTGTGATACTGTACGACAGGGTGATGGAGCCTGTGATACTGTACGACAGGGTGATGGAGCCTGTGATACTGTAAGACAGGGTGATAGAGCCTGTGATACTGTAAGACACTGTGATAGTGCCTGTGATACTGTAAGACACTAGGATAGAGCCTGTGATACTGTACGACAGGGTGATGGAGCCTGTGAAACTGTACGACAGGGTGATGGAGCCTGTGATAGTGTAAGACAGGGTGATAGAGCCTGTGATACTGTAAGACACTGTGATAGTGCCTGTAATACTATAAGACACTGTGATAGAGCCTGTGATACAGTACGACAGGGTGATGGAGCCTGTGATACTGTAAGACAGAGTGATAGAGCCTGTGATATTGTAAGACACTATGATAGAGCCTGTGATACTGTAAGACAGGGTGATAGAGCCTGTGATACTGTAAGACACTATGATAGAGCCTGTGACACTGTAAGACAGGGTGATAGAGCCTGTGATAGTATAAGACTGTGATAAAACCTGTGATGGTGTAAGACAGTGTGATAGAGTCTGTGATAGTGTAAGAGACTGTGATAGGGCCTGTGATACCATAAGACATTTCCAGCTTATGCACTATAAGGTGTAGATGAAAAATGCTACTGCTGTAATTTAAACAAAAGCTTGTATGTTGGACAATAAGTTCACAGTAGAAGGTAAAAACATTTTAAACTTTAATATACTTTAATGTAACAAGATATTATTTCAAGTCTATTTGGACTGGACCGTTTGTCTTTATATTTTCAGACATTGTGAATAAATACAGGCATTTTTAATTAAAAAAAATAAGTAAACAGGTAAATAAGACAAAAAAGTTATAGATGATAGATGAATGAAGATACAATTTTTGCCACTATAGCAATAATTTATAAACTTTAAACATCTTATCTTTCAATTGCAAAATATATATATGAAGATGATCTCTTACCATTTTGTGTACTATGCGTTACAATGCCTGGTCATTTCCAAGTTGTGGTTCACTGACCTAATTATTCATTTGTTTGTTTTTATTTGTCTTTTTTATTCATTCTCGCCTCATTTATGCATGCTTCTTGAATGTATGAATGTGAATGTGTCACATGTTATTTCATGCCCCCCCCCCCCCCCCCACCTATAACTGACCAGAATATTCACCCCTGGAGTTTCTCTCCATAGAGATGAGCTACAGCGCTAGTTCTTCAGCATTCTGCAGCTGTGGGCATATTTCTCTGAGTATGTGCGCGCACACCCACACCCACACACACACAAACACACACACCCACACCCACCAGCAAACATATGCTTCCAGGCTAACTGCTGTAGCACCTGGCTAATCACGATTAACTGCTAACAGCAGTTCTTCACTAAACGAATTTCACACACTCGCCTGCTCTGAGGCTTTACAACACAGGTAATGGAAGGATTACGAGAGAGAGGGAGAGAGAGAGAGAGAGAGAGAGAGAGGGAGAGAGAGAAAGGGAGGAGAGAGAGAGAGAGAGAGAGAGAGAGAGAGAGAGGAGAAGAAGAGAGAGAGAGAGAGAGAGAGAGAGAGAGAGAGAGAGAGAGAGAGAGAGGAGAGGAAGAGAGAGAAAGAGAGAGAGAGAGAGAGAGAGAGAGAGAGAGAGAGAGAGAGAGAGAGAGAGAGAGAGAGAGAGAGAGATTTTCCTTAAGTGAGGAAGACAGATTTTCTCCAGGGAAATCAGGGTTGAAGTGCAGTAGAAGGAAAGAGAAAAGTATGCAGTAAAAGCTTTTCGTCTGCTTAACATGGTCAGTCACTCTCGAACACAGCATCATATGGCCACACTCATACGTACACGTCATCAGACTGGCATCTGGACAGGCGTCTGCAGACTTAATGTGTTGGACAGCCATGCACTCAGCCTGACACACTTAGTCACTCCTGTGACAGTTCAGCCAAAATCAAGTTGTAAAGTTCCCCCCTTACTTCAGATGAAGTCGATCAGCGTTTGGAGTCGAAGGTTTCCTTCTTTGCTTTAACACTGAAGCTATGAGGTTACCATAACTAAGAACAGAGCTTTAATCAAGACTGAGATTTTGGTCTGAACTTATGAATATAGTGTGAGAATCATAGCATCGTATTTCATATCTGAACTCATCTTGAGTCCAAGAACATGAAACACATCATCTGAAACCGATCCAATCCATCCAAATAGAACAACATCATCAGGTTTTGATTTCAAAACTGACCAGAGCCCAATAATACTCTGTCTGAAACAGACTAAACTCGAGCCACATCAAGTTTTGAGTCAGATTCTGACCTGAGCCTGACAAAATTGAGTTTGAATCTGTCCAAACCCTAAACACATCACCAGGTTTTGAGTGTGAAACTGACCTGAACCTTGATGTCACTCATGTCTGTGTCTGAGGTGACTGAACAAACAATGAAGTGTTTTCGATATGAAGGGTAAGGCCTTAGTGATGTCCTGAGTGTCCATTGGTCAGTTTCACCAAAAAACATATAGACAGACACACAAATCCACCAATTACAGGCGAGAGGCAGATGACAGACACACAAATCCACCAGTTACACAGTGAGAGGCAGATGAGGCGCGTATCTCAACTTGTCTTGTTTGGCTCATAACTCCGAATGTGAGCCACGTACAAACTCGCAATGTCATGGAATGGAAAGGGCGACTCTACAGATTCAAGAACTGTTTGAATAGTGTTTCTGCGCAGCCTCCTCACAAAGATATTAATAGACACACAGAAACGTCTCATTTAACCCCCAGAGGGTTAAACTATGAACATCACAGTGAAGGATGCTAAAAGCAGCCTGGGGCAAAGAAGTTAGCCTATCGCCAGAGAGTCTGATGTGTTTTGCAGTTCAGCGTGGCCTCAGGGGTGGTGACAGTAAAAGCATGAAGTCTGGGTAAATGGGCGGGGTTATTGAAGTGGGACGGACCATTTGTTTAATATAAAACAGCAGATACAACCAGAAGTAAGGTGTGTTTGAATAGGCGAGGAGAATGTAGTTTTTCTAGTGTACAGCGTCCTTTAATGCCCACCAGACGACACTTACAGTGTATATGCTTGTGTTTTTCATGTTCAAGCCATTACCCCTTAAGAGCTATTTCTGACATTTAATCTGCTGTACTCTATTAATTGTATTTGTTTGATATGTGAAAAGTGTGATCTACCAAAGCTGAATACTTGTCATTTTTATTCAGTCTCACAAATGACCTTTTTGAATAAGTAACCAGGTGAAAAGTCCGTCAGTCATGTTTGATCATGACTCTAATTAACAAAATGAGCTCTTGCATCTCTTACATAGTGAGAGAACACACATTTGGTTCAACAGGGTGACTAGAAGTAATATGCTTCTCTGGTCAGTATTGTCAAACATTAAAACCCCTCACAAATTATGGCATATGTATGAGAGTAAAACACTGTGCTGTTTGAACACAGCTGGACATTGGATGAAGCTATATTGGGTGTTTTTTTTTAAGCTAAACTTGTCTGCTTTTGGTTAGATTGTGTGGGGGAAAATTGTTCTTTGATCAGCTAGTTTTGGGCTGCTTTGCAGTCAGGCAGCTGAAATCTGAACAGGCCTTACTTCTCCCCACACCCAATCATTTGTCTAACCTGTCCATCTCTGCCCAGAAATGCATTGCTCTGTAATAACTGTAGTAAGACTGAACAGGGTTAACAAAGTTCACAAAAATCCAATTGAACCTAATGAGAAACCAGCACAGTGAGGTTTTGTAAAACCCTAAATTATATTACTTTATGTAGTAGAACTAGACCAAAATGTTATGCTTGCATTGTAGGATGACACTTTCTGTTTTGCTTTCTCCACCTTATAGTGCACCAATATGACATTTCTGATAGAATGTTGGCTGCAAGTGCTATGATCTAGTTTTGGGGTTGAAATGCTGACTGTTGACTCTTTTTGTACATTTTTTCATTCATTAAGGTGAATTTTGAACAGTTACTTGGCTGGGAGCCTTTAAAGCAATCTGGCAACCATGGCAGTACTGCAGTGGTTGCTGCTAAGAGAGAGAAAATGCCACAGCTGGTCAGTGATAAGCTTTAAAGAGCAAAAGGCCCAGTTTGTGTTTAGGGAAAGTGTCCTGGGACCTGTAAAGGGAAAATGGACCAACAGAGCGATATTAGTGTTATGGGTTATTGACTGATTTTCGGAGAATTTATAGAACTAATCAGGGAGCGTGGCAGGAGTGGTAAAGTATTGGTGCGGGAGTGGGGACAGATGGGGAAAAAAGAAAGAAAAAGAGGAGGGGAGAGAGAGAAAGAATGGAGAAGGAGAGAGAGCAGGAGGGAGGGAGAGAGAAAGGTGAGAGAAAAAGGAATAGATTAATAGAAATAAAAAGGGAAAGAGAGAGAATGGGTGAGAGAGAACAAGACAACAGGGAGAGACAATAAGGGAGAGGGAGAGTGTTACATTCCAGCAGAAGGCTACGGTCAAGAGGGGAGTGTGGGAACAGTAACGTGTGGAGCAAGTGTGTGGACGTGGCTAACCAGTGAAGTACCCAACACGCTATACATCTATACAATAATCAGGTATTTATTTACAAGCACGGGCACAAAGTTACAGGATGCTAAATACACACAGGTAAATAGACACATAAGCCAAGACTGGGATGTCAGATGACTTAACCAACCTGGGAGAGAACACAGACCGCACCAAAGAAAAGAAAATAACAGAAGGGAGCTACACTAACCTGTATTTTTAAGCATCTTGTCTAACTAGCAGAAAGTAAACAGCTAACTGCTACTCTAAGCTAAGCTATAACAAAAATACAGGGGGTGGTACCTGCCTCTAAACTAGTGCGTCCACACAGGTGTGTAATCAACGTGGCAATGGAAGTGCGCGGGCGTTCTAAACTGTCCTTCCTCCCAGGGGGAAACCAGCTCAAAAGGAAAATGGCAATAACAGCGACAGTAACCGAGCCAAGGCCAAAGCCATCGGAAAAAAACAGCTACAAGATGACAAACACCACAAACGAGCGTTTAACTGAACAGGACAGCGTAGCTACAAGAAGCCAAGCGAGTGAGCCGAGAGGCCGTCGCACGAGCGCCTCCGCGCAGCTTTTGAACTCGAAGTCCCGCCCCCTCTTGGTCCGATCGTGCTCTCTGATTGGCCAACGGGAGACAGTCAAGAGTGACACTCCAATCCACCTATAAGGCGAAAGACAGGCAAAAAGGAGCGGGAAAGACAGACGAGAGACAGAGAGGAGGAGGAAGGGGCACGCACGCAGCGCTCACGCGTAACTTAGAGAGTGAATTAAAAAGAAAAGAGAAAACGAGAGAAACGGAGATGAGATGGGGAGCAAGGGGGGAGGAGAGAATGAGGGAGAGGAAAAATAGAGAGATAATGAAACAGGGCTACAGATGAGAGTAAAAAGAAACAAGAAGGGAGTAAAGACAGATAGCGAGAGGGGGGAAGGAGAAGAGGAAAGAAACAGTGGGAGAGGGAAGGGGGAGAGAGAGAGAGAGAGAGAGAGAGAGAGACACACACACACACACAGCTCTTTGGCCGTAGTGAAATTATGGCTCCATCTATAGTGTTGCATCACACACACACACACACACACACACACACACACACACATACACACACACACACATTCCTGTAAGAAAGAGATGGAATGATATAGAGAGAGTGAATTGTAGTTAGGGTTTTGTAAGTCTCCATAGAGAAATAACCTTACAAGAATGTGTGTGTGTGTGTGTGTGTGTGTGTGTGTGTGTGTGTGTGTGTGTGTGTGTGAGTGTGATGCAACACTAGATGCAGCCATAATTTCACTATGGCCAAAGAGCTGTGTGTGTGTGTGTGTGTGTGTGTGTGTGTGTGCGTCTCTCTCTCTCTTCCCCTCCCTCTGCTGGGTGTGTATACAGTACAGTATTTTTGCTGTATTGTGCATTCAGAGAGAGAGAGAGAGAGAGAGAGAGAGTGTGTGTGTGTGTCTGAGCTAATGAATAAGCTGCGTCAAATACATATTGCAGCACTATAGGTGGAGCCATAATTTAACTACGACCTGTGTGTGTTGGGTGTGTGTGCAGCAAGGTATTTATTGTGCTTTCAGAGAGTGTGTGTGTGCGTGCAGTGTGGTATTGTGCGATCATAGTTTGTGTTGTGTGTGTGTGTACAGTGTGGTGTTGTGCGTTCAGAGTGTGTGTTGGTGTGTGTGCAGTACGGTATTGTGCAAAGAGAGTGTGTGTGTGTTGGGTGTGTGTCCAGTACGGTATTGTGCGATCAGAGTGTGTGTGTGTGTGTGTGTGTGTGTGTGTGTGCAGTACGGTTTTGTGCGTTCAGTGTGTGTGTGTGTGTGTGTGTGGTATGGTATTATGCGATCAGAGTGTGTGTGTGTGCAGTACGGTATTGTGCGATCAGAGTGTGTGTGTGTGCAGTACGATTTTGTGCGTTCAGTGTGTGTGTGTGTGTGTGTAGTATGGTATTGTGCGATCAGAGTGTGTGTGTGTGTGTGTGTGTGTGTGTAGTACGGTATTTTGCGTTCAGTGTGTGTGTGTGTGTGAGTGTGTGTGTAGTACGGTATTGTGCGATCAGCACGTGTGTGTGTGTGCAGTACGGTTTTGTGCGTTCAGAGTGTGTGTGTGTGTGTGTGCAGTACGGTATTGTGCGATCAGAGTGTGTGTGTGTGTGTGTGCAGTACAGTATTGTGCGATCAGAGTGTGTGTGTGTGCAGTACGGTTTTGTGCGTTCAGAGTGTGTGTGCAGTACGGTATTGTGCGATCAGAGTGTGTGTGTGTGTGCAGTACGGTTTTGTGCGTTCAGTGTGTGTGTATGTGTGTAGTACGGTATTGTGCGTTCAGTGTGTGTGTATGTGTGTAGTACGGTATTGTGCGATCAGCGTGTGTGTGTGTGCAGTACGGTATTGTGCGATCAGAGTGTGTGTGTGTGTGTGCAGTACGGTTTTGTGCGTTCAGTGTGTGTGTGTGTGTGTGTGTGTGTGTGTGTAGTACGGTATTGTGCGATCAGAGTGTGTGTGTGTGTGTGTGTGTGTGCAGTACGGTTTTGTGCGTTCAGTGTGTGTGTGTGTGTGTGTGTAGTACGGTATTGTGCGATCAGAGTGTGTGTGTGTGTGTGTGTGTGTGTAGTACGGTATTGTGCGATCAGAGTGTGTGTGTGTGTGTGTGTGTGTGTGTGTGTGTAGTACGGTATTGTGCGATCAGAGTGTATGTGTGTGTGTGTGCAGTACGGTATTGCGGTGTGTACAGTATTCATGATATAACAGTGTATGAATATTTTTTCGAGCAGTTTTGATATTTCTTTCTCTCTCCCTCTGTCTCTCTTCCTCAATCTCCCTCTCTCTCTGTCTGTCTCAACCTCTCAATCCTTTTCTCTTAGTGGCTCTCTCCATTTTTCTCTCTCTCTCTCTCAGTCTTTCTTTCTCTCAAACTCTTTTTCTTTCTCTCAGTTGCATTGTCTGTCAGTCTCTCTGTCACTCAATCTTTTTGTTTCTTGGTCTCTCTCAATCTTTCTCTCAATCGCTCTCTCAGGCTTTCTCTTTCTCTTTCTCTCTCTCTCACTCTCAATCTTTCTGTCTCAGTCTCTTTTTGTCAATCTCTTTCAGTCACTCAATTTCTCTCTATCTTGATTTTGTATCTCAGCCTTTCTCTCAGTCTATCTCTGTTTCTCAATATCTGTTCCTCTTAACCTCTCTCAACCTCTCTCTCCCCATTTCTCTCCTTTTCAATCTCTCAATCTTTCTGTCTCTCCCTCTTTCTCTCTGTCTGTCTCTCTCCCCCCTCTCTCTCTCTCCCTCTCCCTTTCCCTCTCCCTCTCTCTCTCTCTCTCTCTCTCTGTCTGTCTCTCTCCCCCCTCTCTCTCCCTCTCCCTTTCCCTCTCCCTCTCTCTCTCTCTCTCTCTCTGTCTGTCTCTCTCCCCCCTCTCTCTCTCCCTCTCCCTTTCCCTCTCCCTCTCTCTCTCTGTCTCTCTCTCTCCCTCTCTCTCTCTCTCTCTCTCTCTCTCTCTCTCTCTCTCTCTCACTCTCTCTCTCTCTCTCTCTCTCTCCCCATTTCTAGCACTTTGCCATGTTCACTAACATTATCCCCCTTCCTCCATTTTCACTCTTACACTTCCAGACCACGCTGCCTCTCTGTTAACCAATCATCAGTCTGCTAACTGCTTTAATATTTTAGGGCTTTTTTTGTCCAATAAGAGAAGAGACTTTAGCTAAAAATAGAGCTTGATATTACCTTATTGATGACTTAACACTGGAAGAAAGAACAGTGTGAGGTGGGGATGTGTTTACTCCCCTTTAGAGCAGTAAGTGTGTATTATACCCGAGTTAGTCCCATCAGAAATGCTGTCTCACACACACACACAGTGCTGTTCAGAAGTCTGGGACCACACTTTCATTTACTTCCAATCAAAACAGACATTCAGTAGAAGATAGTTACTTTTCAAAGTCAGGAAAAGCACAGAAAACATATACTTAAGAAATTACACAACTACAATAACGTTAGTGTTCTCAAATAAACCTGGATTAATCACAATCTAAATATCTAAACCTGGATTAATAACAGTCTAAATATCTAAACCTTTTTTAATCACAGTCTGCATTTCTAAACCTGGATTAATCACAGTCTGAATAAATAAATTTGGATTAATCACTGTCTGAGTATATAAACCTTGATTAATCAGAGTCTAAGTAAATAAACAAGGTTTGATCACAGTCTGAGTATGTGAACCTTATTTAGTCTAAGTCTGAGTAGCTAAACCTGGGTTAATCACAGTCTTGAGTATCAAAACCTGAATTTATCACATTCTGAGTAACAGATAGATTAATCTCAGTCTGAGTATGAGAAAGAAATGATGAAAGAAAGAAAGAGTTGAGTGAGTCTGATAAGTTTGATATCTACTGTCACTATGGTCAGGTGGTCAGTCTGCTGTTGTTGTTGTAGTGTGACCGCTTAAATTGAGTTTGAGGAGATAAATCCCTTTGCTTTAGATGAAATAAATCTGCTGTAGTTCAGTTACTCTTATTATTGACTGGCCATTTTTTGATTCATTTTGATTGACATGGTGCTGAAATGGATGAGTCTGTCCCTCTCGTTTCTTTTCTCTTTTATTTCTGGCTTCTTTCCTCGGCTCATACCATCCGCAGTGGCCTGTAGAGCCTTTGACACTGAGTGCAGCAGTTTGTTCTTTAATTAAAAGCAAAATTCAATATCCATATCGGCCAGTGTCATTTATGGCCGGTGTTTTATCGATCGCCATCATGCTTATGTAAATGGGGCACTTTGTTTCGGCCGAGTTGTCAGCTTTGTGCTGACGTTCCCTTACTGCTTCATACGAGTAACTCACAGAGGCTGCGCTAATTCTTGTGTGGGGTCATTTCATTTTCATTTTTGTCTTTGTTTACAGTGGGTGTTGTTAGCTCAGCAGTAAGAGTGACCTGCTCACCACTGCAGTGCCTTCAAGTGAGACATTTGACACCTAAGCCACTCCAGGGATTAGCAAATGATATCTCTTTGCTTATTCTGCCATTTTCACACCCCTCTTGACCTGTACGCCAAAGAGGGACAGATATTGAAATATGATGAATATCATATATGAAAGTACTTTATTAAAATCATTTTAAAGCTACACAGTATAACACTTTTTCATTATAACTGGAAGAAGCAGCAGGAGAAAAAAAAAACATGTCGTGCCTGCACTGCTGCAGTTATCGGGCCAGATTTTGTGGACTTTTTTATTATATATATATATATATATATATATATATATATATATATATATATATATATATATATGTACATATTAATATCACGTGCATAAGTCAAATAGAAGGTCCGAATCGATGTGTAGGTCTCTTTGTACTGATGTAAATATGATGCCAATAGCAGATGATTCGTATCCTTCTTCTGACTGCGCACCAACTTCAGATCGAGTTCTCTTTGAATAATTCTTTAACATGCTCACAATCATCAGATTCATCCACATGTGGGCATGTGAAGCACAATCCATGCTACAAAATCACCTTTTGCACTTTGCATGCAATTACATATTTCCACCAGAGAGGTCTCCAAATCTCCAAAACATAAATAGTGTAGCTTTAATCAGCTATGCGAATAAGGTGAAGTGGAACTTTCTTGTCCAAATTCTTAAAATCAGTTTGTGACCTCTGCAAAAAAAAACAAGCATCTCAGTAAGTCTTAAATAACAGGTGATTTGAGTAAGTATTTGCGGTCATGTGCTGGCATTACTGTTAGATGGCACATATTACTGTAATCCTAGCTGCATCAAACTGGAAGACCCATGAGAGTGGCACTGGCAGACAGTGAACCGCATATTACCAGCTTGGGCGACCTGTTTCCTGTGGTTGGCTAAAGACTTGAACAAAAGTGTAAGCCAGCACATAAGTCTCGAATAAGTGCATGTCTGTAGATCGTAACATGGGTGCTGCAGCCAAGGCTGTCTGATAATTGCCTTTTTCATGCGAAAAGGGGCTTTATAAGTCTAAACACAACACAGGCTTTCTTCCACTGGAAGCTTTTGTGACATTGTTCACCTTGACAGGAAAGTTGTTGAATGAGAATCTTCTTTTGTATAGATTTTGTTACACATAAACCTCTATTGAAAGGTATGTGGGAGTGTCGCATGGCAGGAAATCATTTTTAAGGAGCAGTTTTTGCCCTCATGGACTGAAATACAAGGGACATTTTATTTACAATTGGAGACATTTTTGCAACCCCACATTTGTGGCACGATTCAAATATAGCTTTTGTGAGTCACTTATATCACTTGTATTGCATTTTTGAGTCCGATGCTAAGAGTGTAACAAATTAGAATTATAATTATATTTAACACCTATATTTAGTTGTGGTTTGGTGTTTTAGTTTATGTTTTTGAGTTATTTTATTTGGCTAGTTTCCATGATTTAATAATTATGGAAAGCAGCAGTGAGGGTGGCGAGCAGGCTGAGTCGGGATCAGCCCTGAGCTTTTATAGATACAGGCACATTGAACTGGGCAGTGAGTTCAGAGGACACCGGCTGCAATGTCAGTTTGCCTATTTTGTCAGAAGCAAAAGACCTTTTGATGGGTATCCTGCCCATTTATTTTCACAGTGCCAAGAACTTGTGGGAAAAAATAAATAAATAACAAAAACTTGTGTTGCGTCTGGTGTGCCCACTGTTTCCACATGCTTTGGCATGTTAGCGTAAATCTGGCCCACTTTGCTTGTAGGGAGACAGCACCACCGCAGCTACTGGATGCATTTATCATATGGAGAGAGAGGGAGGGGAGTGAGTGTCGAAGGCAGAAGCAGAAAATGCGCCAAGCAAGATGAAAAAAGAGAACGATAGGTGTGGTGTAAACATGTCTTAGAATCTTATACGTTGCCGTACAGTATCAGAAGAATATGCTAATGCTTGGCCACATGCACACATACGCTAGCACACCTTTTTAAATTCCATTTTTCATGGTGAAACTCTCAATAAAAGCAATAAAAACCTTGTAGGGTGCTAGCAATTTTGCAGAATAAGTCCATTAAGTTCATTAATTTAATAATGGGCAAATTGTAACAAGTGAGAATTATAGCTCAATTAGGGTGTGAGGGAGAGGGCGCGCTCAGCAGCGTGTGATTGGTCTGGCTATGGTGCGCTGTGTGGTCTCTCTAATGAGATTATGATGGAATTGATTTTGCAGACGTGCCGAATTAAAGTGATATCGCAGAGACCATTAGGGAAGCGCAGGGTGATGCCTAGGCACTTGTCATTGCCTGGAAATATTAATATTATTTTTTCTCTTACTCTTTATGGAGAGAGAGAAAGATTTAGTTTTAATGTAATTGTAAAGAGAGAGAGTGACAGAAGAGAATACGAATGCGTTGAGTGATGCATTTGTTGTTTATTGGTGAATGGATGAATTATTTTGTCTTACAATATGAGCATGTTCCAATTTCTTTGTCCTGTTTTTTGGAGAAGAACCTAGGAACTAAGGAAATGGACACTTTAGTGGGTGGCTGATGCAGATATGTCCCTGCATGTAGAACAGGCACACTGGGTCAGGGTACACTATCGAACAGGATCAAGGGATCAGGGTTTAGGGCAAAACAGGACAACTGTTTCAGGGTCCACTGTTGAACAGGGTAACTGCATCAGGGTTCACTGTAGATCAGGGTCACTGAATCAACAGAACAAGGTCACTGAACCAAGGTCCACTTTCATGTAGGGTAACTGTATTTGGGTCTACTGTCGAACAGGGTAACTGCATAAGGGTCACTGAGTCTGAAGAACAAGGTCACTGAAGCAGGGCCCATTGTAGATCAGGTTAACTGTTTCAAGGTCCACTGTTGGAAAGGTTAACTGCACCAAGTTTCACTGCAGATCACAGTCACTGAAACAACAGAGCAAGGTCACTGAACCTAAGTCCACTGTTATGCAGGGTAATGGTATCAGGGTCAACTATAGAACAGGTCACTGGATCAGGGAGCGATGTAGATCATGGTCCTTGAGTCAGCAGAACAAGGTCACTGAAGCAGGGTCAACTGTCTAACAGGGCAACTGGGGATACAGTAGATCAGGGTCACTGAATCAGTAGAATAGAGTCACTGAACAAGGATTCACTGAAGAGCATGGTCACTTTGTCAGGGTGCAGTGTCAAAGAGGATTCTGGACGACAGTTCCCAGTAAAAACAAGGTAACTATATCAGATTTCTGTGTAGAAGAGAGTATTTTTACCAGGTTCTGGTGCAGATGGACCGTGGTCCTCTAGAGTATGTAGATAATTGCATCAGAGTTGAGTGTTAAATCATGGTACTTATGACAGAGTCCAGTTTAGAACAGGGTTACCAGATCAGGGTCCAAATATAGTTTAGAATATTAGAATCAGAACCCATTCTAATCAAGGTCACTTGAACATGTGTATCTGAGTCCAGTGTAGAACAGGGTCATTAAATCAGGGTCCACTCTAAATCAAGTAATTGGATCATGTCCACTCTGAAATCACTGAAAGAGGACCCTGGTAAGAATTTCATGCACAAGACACACAGGGTCATTGGATAAGGATCCAGTGTAGAACAGTTTGCGCAGCGCAGTGGGTAGCACTGTCGCCTCACAGCAAGGAGGACCTGGGTTCAATTCCCTGGCCAGGAATGTGTGGAATTTGCATGTTCTCCCCATGTCTGCGTGGGTTTTCTCCAGGTTCTCCGGTTTCCTCCCACAGTCCAAAGACATGCAGTCAGGCCGATTGGACATGCTCAATTGCCCCTGTGTGTGAGTGACTGCCTGTTTCTGTGACTGTCTGTCTGCCCTGCGATGGACTGGCGACCTGTCCAGGGTGTATCCTGCCTTCCGTCCAATGACTGCTGGGATAGGCTCCAGCACCCCCCCCCCCCCTCCCCCACGACCCTGAGGGAGAAACTGCTTAGAAGATGGATGGATGGATGGATGGATGGATGGTGTTGAATTTCTTGCCCTACGTGCCTCTACACAACTTGACACACTACACGTGTGATATCCAGTCAATGTGAACAGGGTCACTGGATCATCATAAAGGATTACTGGATCAGGGTCCACTGTAGAGCTGTGTAACTGAAGAAGAGTCCAGTTTAAAACAAGGTAATTAGATCAAGGTCCACTGTAAAAATGTCTCTGGATCAGGGACCAGAATGAAATAGGGTCACTGAATCAGGGTCTGTTGTAGATTGTGGTCCCTGGATCAGGATGCAGTGCAGAGTAAGGTCACTATATCAGTCCAGTGTGAAAGAAGGTCAATGGGCAAGGATCTTGTGTGGAACAGGGTCACTGGATCATTACCAACTGTAAAAGAAGGTCAATGGGTCAGAATACTTTGTGGAAAAGGTTTACTAGATCAGGTCTAGTGGGAGAGTCTATGAATCAGGAGTTTGGAAAATTGTCATTGGTTTGAGGTCTTATGTGAAATTAGGGTCACTGAATCTAGGGTCGACAGTACATAAGGGTACTTGGGTAAAGGTTCAGTGGGGATTAGTGTCAACTCTAGAACAAAGTCCCTAGAAAGTGGTCTTCAGAAACCTCTGTTTCATTAAACACGGTTGCCAACCCCCCATAACAAGCTGTAATAAAATGTTTAACCTGAACTACCAAGGTTTACTTCCAATGAAGGTGGACCATAAATTTATTGTTTGCCTTTGCACCATAAAGAGTGCATAAACACTACATTTTGTTGAAAGCTGTTTGGGTTTTATAAAGCAAAGAAGCTTCATCATTTATAGATGTTGTGTTGTAGCATGTCTGGTGACAACAAAGTTTTGGTGCATCAAAATCTGCCAGTAAGAAGGGTACACACCCTCTAAAACACTCCCCACAAAGTCATCTAGACAGAACTCTTATAACATCCAGATTACAATCGATAGCACAAAAGAAGCAAACGAGGCTGTCAAGAGTCCTGTCCAAGAAATGTATTTTCACCACATCTTATGTATTTCCTGCACTCATGGCACACATCTGCATGCTTAATTTGAGTTTTCTGTGGGGACTTTTTAGTTATGTTTAGATACATTACATCCATGTTGACAAGGATAATGCTGACGAGTGCTTCACCACCCCCTACTTTGAGCTTCACCACCCCCTACTTTGAGCTTCACCACCCCTACTTTGAGCTTCACCTTCACAAAGCATTGAATTAGAATTATGTAATTTATTTCCATGCTAAATAGTCTACATTCCCAGCCACATTTATATAAAAAAACATTCTCATGGTTGTCCCCAGATGTTCTTGTTACAAGATCATGTCTGGCCTTGCGAGACTACATTACATACAGCACCAGTCTGAATACATACATATTACATATTTGTACCAATCCGAATGGCCCAGTTGCTGAATTTGTGAATGTGCAGGACTGTACCTATTAAAAAGACGATATTACAAGGCTTATCAGAATGTAAGCACTGCATATGTGTGTGTGTGTGTGTGTGTCTGTGTGTGCATGTCCCTGCTTAATTAATATGTAAGCTGGCCTCAGCAGACACTGCTTGCTATGTAAAGGGATTGTGTTGTGGATTCTCTAATCCCCATGTTAGCGCTCTCATAACAACAAGACTGTACTAGATTAGCCTAATCAAACTGCTCAGACACATCACTGTTTACATACATTTACTCTCAGTTCAGACCAAGCACTGGAGAGAGTGTGTGTGTGTGTGTGTGTATGAATGTGTGTCAGTGTATAATTGAAGATAAGAATGATTTCCATTGCTTACAACCATTATGTATCATATTGTTTATCAGTCTTGATAAGGAACTGTTGTTGCCTGATTGTGTCTGTGTGTATGTGAGTCCATATTTGTGTGTGTGTGTGTGTGTGTGTGTGTGACAGAGAGAGAGACAGTGGAGTTTAAGTCATGCACACTCTTCAGACGCCCTAAATTATTCATCCTCCACTCCTGCACTCTCCAAGGTGGCTCAAGTCAGTCTGCTTCACTCTTACCACACACACACACACAAACTGTCTCTCTCTCTCTCTCTCTCTCTCTCTCTCTCTCTCTCTCTCTCTCTCTTTCTTCTCACATTTTCAGCTTTTGACTTGACTGTATTGCCTGTAAAGGACAGCATAGAAGGAGGCAAAGAGAATATTGTGATTTTAATACAGTTAAAATGTTTTGATAATAAAGCAGTAAGTAGGAAAGTAGTAGTAGCAGCAGTAGTAGTAGTAATACCAGTAGTGTTGCACCAATAATCGTATCAGTGCAGATACTGGCACTTAAACGCAGTGTCAGTATCACTGATGGAGATACCGATACCTATGAAAGTGTGAGTTAATGTTAGTCAGCAGTGGGGTCACTTGTTGCTGCTACTGAAACCATGAACCACACTGATATTTACTGAACTCCATTATAGTCTGAGGCTCAGAGTTGTAGCATGAGTGAATGAGACACACATATGAGACAAAAGAGTTGAGAAATTTGGAAAATAAGCAACATTCATCACCATTATTGCAGAGCCAGAGAAACTGCTGTGTGTTTGTGTACACACCACAGGTTTATCTATATAAAGTAGTATATAAAGTAGTAATATTCATAATAGTAGAAATACAGTCTTTAAAATAAGGTTCCAAAAGGTTCTTTGTGTGATGCTACAGAAGAACCACTTTTGATTTCATAATGAACAATGTTTGAAAAGGAGATTTGAGTTTGAAGAACTTTTAGTTTTTTTTTGTTGTTTTGGTTTTTTTTGTTTTTGTTTTTATAATACCAATGTAAAGGGTCATCCTAGAGCTTTAACAACATGTGGATGTTTTTTACACTTTGTAAAGGTTCTTAATGCTCTTACAACACATTTACAAAAATGATTCCCTAAAGAACCAACTCATTTCACACTAGTGGTTGTAATTGTAATAATAGTGTTAGTAGTAGTCATATTAGTAATAGTACTAACAGTGGCTTTACTGTATTTATATATTTTATTTTTCCTGCTTCAACTTATCAATTAGTTGCCGCCTTCTTTTTTTTTCCTTTTTATTTTACCATGTAAATTATCTGTTCTCTGGAGTTGTCTTAACATGTTACATCTCTACCCAGAATGCAACAGTTTACACACACACACACACACACACACACACACACACACACACACACACACACACACACAGTATTGCATACACACACTCAGAGCTCCAATGCAGACACCCACACACAAACACACTGCGCTCTTTCGTTCTGTGTTCTACCCCTCCCTTCTTTTATTTCATTCCTTTTGTCATATAATATTAATTTCCCACCCTTATCCCTCTATCTCTACCTTCTCTCTCATTTTTATGTGCTCCCATCTTCTAGAACATTACAGTGTCTCAGAGAATGAGAGAGAGAGAGAGAGAAAGAGAGAGAGAGAGAGAGAGAGAGATAAAGTGAGAGATGAAGGTAGAGGAAGAGGGTAGAGACAATGAGGGAGAGAGTGGAGAGAGAAAGAGGGAATGAGAAAAGATGGTGTGTGTGTGCGTGTGAGAGAGAGAGAGAGAGGGAGAGACTGCTGTTTAAATGGAGAGTAAGCCATACAGAATGTCTGTTTACAGTGTTGCTCTGTGTCTCTGTGGTGATTTTTAGCTTATCAGGCTCTACATGTACGACATCACTGCGGATTACGGAGCTCTGTTTAATGTCTTAGCCTTAGCCAGAAAACACTCACATCACACTCGTCGACAGCAGATTCTGACGTGCTGATCCTGTATTGTGGTTCTTCTATTTTTCATACTTTCTTTCAGACCGTGTTCTTCCCTTTCTCTCTCATTGGATCTGAGCCATTCTGTGTGTGTGTGTGTGTGTATGTGTGTGTGTTTCAGCTCTGAAATATCGAACAGGCGCTACGGCATTTTGGTTTTGGAGGGGAAACACGCATACAGATGTAGCCTACAGTAGCGAAATCAAACAATGAAAGAAACTCTCTTAAACTTTGTGAAAAAAACAACATTTGTGTTTATGATTGTGGGCCGGAAATCACAGCACAGCCATAATGCACCATTACATCATAAACAGATGTTCATCTGTGTGCCTTCATATATTGAGTATTTGCATAGAAAACTCATTACACACACACAGTACATTATTAAAGAATATATGAATGTATGCATGAAGTAACTTTTTTTTTTTTAAATTTTTGCCTTATTACAGCTTCTTCTTCTTCTTCTTCTTCTTCTTCTTCTTTCGGCTGCTCCCTTTAGGGGTCGCCACAGCGGATCATCTGCCTCCATCTTGCCCTATGCATTGCCTCCTCTACTTTCACACCAACCGTCTCCATGTCCAACTTCACTACATCCATAAACCTTCTCTGAGGTCTACCTCTTCTCTTTCTACCCAGCAGCTCCATCTCCAACATTCTTTGCCCAATATATCCACTATTCCTCCTCAACACATGTCCAAACCATCTCAATCTGGCCTCTCTGGCTTTATCTCCAAACTGCTCCACCTTCACTGTCCCTCTGATCTGCTCATTTCTAATCTTGTCCATTCTTGTCACTCCCAATGAAAATCTCAGCATCTTCATCTCCGCCACCTCCAGCTCAGCCTCCTGTCTTTTAGACAGAGCCACAGTCTCCAAACTATAGCAGTATGCACTACTGTCTTGGAAACCTTCCCTTTCCCTCTTGCTTTTTTCAGGAGACTTGCTTTCAGTTTTTAAAGAAATTTGCAGAGATACATTTACACACCTTCAAAGTTCACTCTTAAAAGTTGGTTGAATTTTCTGCTATTCACAAAAAAATCTTACCTACTTATTCTTGTTGATCTTTCATTCAACATGTTAAAAAGCATATATTCATTTAAGGTACAATGAAAGAATCTTGTCATGAAAAAAGAAATGTTTTTCCTAAACCTATATGTGTGCTATAATTATTGGCACCCCTAGAAATTCTAACTGAAATATATTCCCGTTCATATTTTATGTTTTTAATTTCACTTAAACGTAAACACTTAAATGGTCATCCATGTCTTTCCCTCAGTCATCCATAACATACTAGGTGAGAGAACACAGCAGTGATGTAGGACAAAAGGTTTTTGAGCTGCACAAATCAGAAAATGGCTAAAAGAAAATAGCTAAATGGGTGAAAATGCCAATTTACACTATCAAGACAATATTTAAGAAGCTTAAACAACTGGAGATGTTAAGAGTCTTCCGAGAAGAAAACATATGTCTATACTGACCCCATGCACACTAAGGAGGATGGTTTGTTAGTGGATGAAGAGTACTAACAAAAGTAAGTGGACAGTGTATTGTGTTTACACTGTTTTACTACCTCAGTAACTGCTGTGTGTATGTATGCCATCTGACTGCGAGATTCACGGATCACAGCATGTTAATATCTCCACCTTATTCTCACTACCTCATGTTCAGAAACGAGTGCTGTGTTGGCTGCGCTGTCCTGTCTGTTTACTGTGTCTGTCTGTTTAATTTATCATATTTATTATATTGTTTCTAGCTTAATTTTTTGTTTGCACACTTATGTCTGCACGTTCGCACTTTATACTTTTTATTCCTTGTTTCACCGTGTTGTTCCTGGAGGAACGTAATTTCAATCCACTGTGTACTTGTACATAGATGGAAAGCCTCTTGACTTGACAGGGATCACAGATGGGGAATGGCAGAAATTAGTTAGGTCTTGGAGTCAGAATGTCTCCTGTACTACAGACACCACCTATATAACCACCTGCTCTGCAGGACCAACAGACTGAAGCTCCTACATTTTGCCAGACGTTACTGGAAGTTTCAGTGTTTTATGTTCAGATCAGATCAAAATAGACCTTTTTGGCAACAGACACCAGAAATGTGTTCGGTGTAGACACAAAGATAGCCATGCAGAAGTGTCATCCCCTGTGAAAGTAAGGTGGTGAATCTGAGATTTTTTTTTTATACAGCCCCCCCCAACATACAATGAGGTAGAAGTGGGCTGATAAATTGTGTGGCAACAGGTGGGTTACGGTCTGTAATCACATCTGTATAGTGGATCTATAAGGTAGGAAGGCAGCTCGTAAATTGTCCAGAGAGTGTAAGGCAGTTTCTAATACAAAGGACTGATATTTTTCTGTTGTACATTTTATTAATATTAATAGTACTGTTGCATTCTCTGTCGTCTTGTGATGGCTTTGGGAATACTGCACATAAGCGTTCATGCTAATAAAGCCACTGAACTCAGAGAGAGGGAATGAGAGGGAGGGAATGAGAGAGAGAATATAGAGTTACTGTCCATTTGAAGTAATGCTGGCTGCCGGCTGACTGAAAGAGGATCTATTGGGTCTAGCCTGCACCAAATGGGACGCAATGCAATCGTATGAGTCACCGGTCCAATCAATGCAATCGACGTTGCCAGCGGCTGCTCCTCATGTGCTGTGGTTTTGGCTTCAGAGAGACACTTGTGCCAGTGGTGTAGTGAAGTCTAATGTAGTGACTCTAACTAGCTGATATCATCAAATGTAATCATTTTTTCTTTAGAAAAATGTAATGTGTTTTTACTGATTCCGTTAGTTTGTTCATTTATTTATTCATTTTTCATTGTACAGGATTTCATTGGACATTGTACAATTTGCCTGAAACCCCCCTCCCCCCAAAAAAACTACCATGCGGTGCAGTTTCTGAAGGAAAGGGATCATGCTCTGTTTTAGAATGTCACAGTACATGTTGAAATTCATGTTTCCCTCAATAAACCGCAGCTCCCCAGTGCCAGTTCATGATGCTACAACCACCATGCTTCACTGTAGGCAAGAGGCAGTTGTCTATATACTGCTCACCAGGGTGCCACCACACAGGCTGGACACTGTCTGAGCCAAACATGTTTATCTTGGTCTCGTCAGACCACAGGACATGGTTCCAGTAATCCATGTTCTTGGACTGCTTGTCTTGAACAAACTGTTTGCAGGCTTTCTTGTGCATCAGCTTCAGAAGAGGCTTCCTTCTGGCACAACAGCCATGTAGACAGAGTTGATGCATTGTGCAGCATATGGTCTGAGCACTGACAGGCTGACCTCCCACTTCTTCAACCTCTGCAACAATGCTGGCAGCACTCATGCGTTTATTTTTGAAGCCAACCTCTGGACACGCTGAACACGTGGAGTCGACCCTGGTGAGGCCTGTTCGGAGTGGAACCTGTCCTGGAAAACCACTGTATGACCTTGGCCACCATGCTATAGCTCAGTTTCAGGGTGTTAGCAATCTTCTTATAGCCTAGGCCATCTTTGTGGAGAGCAGCAATTCTATTTCTCACATCCTCAGAGAGATCTTTGCCATGAGATGCCATGTTGAATATCCAGTGGCCAGTATGAAAGAATTGTACCCAAAACACCAAACTAAACAGCCCTGCTCCCCATTCACACCTGGAACCTTGTAACTCTAATGAGTCACAAGACACCAGGGAGAGACAATGACACAATTGTTCACAATTTGGACATGTTCATTGTGTATTCAGGTGTACTCACTTGTGTTGCCGGCTATTTAGACATTAAATCTTTTTTTTTTTTTTTTTTGGAAATATTTGATACCACATCATAAATACATCTTAGATAGCTCTGATGATGCAGGGTCTTGCGTTAAAACTAACATTAAAGTAACATTATCTGTTGATCTGCTGGCATACAAAGCAACAAGGTGCTATGTGAGTTATTTGGAACAGCAATACTGCATTATGTTCAGCAAATCTAATCTTAGGCAGTTTGGGCATTTCTGGTCAAATGAGATGTTTTGTTGATTTTCTAAGTGTAAGTTAACATGTTAATGTGTAGCTTTTCTATCTTGCATCACATACAACTGAATAAGTATATTTTAAGTGGGTATATGCAAATCCTGGTTTCCCAGCGGAAACATACAGCAGTATATCATGTAGACCACACATCTAACTTGTGAGGCACATCAGGAACAGCTGAGGCTTTGGCTGTTATGTTGCTCTTTGTTTATGTTTTGGATTAAATCCAAATATGATGGAAGGCATAATAGGCTTACAGCAGTACTTTGTGACTAATTGAGTTTTAAATGATCTACAAACTTTTGTAAATCTGTTTTTTTTGGTTCAGTTTGACATCAGGTGTGGTGATGCGTCCATCCAGAGATGCAGTGCATGTGTAAAGTGATTAACATAATGTGTTACACTGAAACACACAGGCTGCTCCTAGTATTACAACACTGACAAGTAAGGAGAGGAGAGGAGGGTGGAAAAAAAGAACAACAGAGAAGAGGCGAAAGCAAAGAGAAGAGAAGGGGTCAGAGGAGAGGAGTAGAAAAAGAAAGAACAGAGGATTGGAGATGATGCAAAAAAAGAGAAGGGAGGAGAGGAAAAGAAAAAGGCAGAGAGGAGAGGGGAGGAGAGGAGTGGTGAAGTACAGAGAAGGGAAGAGAGGAGAGGCTAGTAGAAGAGGGGAGGGGAAACTTAAAGAACACAGGAGTGGAGGGGAAAGCAAAGAAAAGAGAAGGGAAAAGAGGAGTGGGGGAGAGGAGAGAAAATGAGAAAGGCAGAGAGGAGAGAGGAGGATGGTAGTCGTGAAGGAAAGAGAAAGGAAGAGAGGAAAAGAGAGGAGAAGGAAAGAATACAGAGAGGAGGGAAAAGGAAGAGAGGATAGGAGAAGGAAAATAATAGAAGAGAGAAGAAAGGGAAAGAAGTGTGAATAAGAGAGGAAAAGAAAAGTGAACAAAAGGGAGAAGAGATGGGAGGAGATAAGAATCAGAGAAGAGGAAAGCAAAGGAGAAGAGAGGACAAAGGAAGAAGAGAAAAGAAGTGGGGAGGACAGAAGAAGGGATGGGAGGAGAGGAGAGGAGAAAGGAAGAGCATTGAAGAGAGGAGAAGGGGAGAGAAGACAGGGAAAGAAAGGAGAAAAGCAGAGTAGAGAGAAAGGGAGCAGAGGAGAGGAAAGGAGAAAAGAGGACAAAGGAGGGAGTAGAGAAGAGAGATAAAAGGAAGTGGAAAAGTGATGAGGGGAGGAGGAAATGGGTGGAGAAACATTTAAAGCTGTAGCACTGTAGGGTTAAAATACCTTTTCAGGAATTCAGGAACATTTTCTGCGTTATCACTGAAGGAACCAGGGCAGGTTACAGTTCCTGCAGTTCCGTTTCGTATGTTGTTTTAGCTTGTTCTCCAGAGTAGGTGCTGTTCTGTGGAGCAGGAACTTTGGGACTAAGGGATACACCTCTCTATACTGAACTGAACAGAATTAACTGCTCAAATGCAAGCAGTTTGGATCACCTTCTTATCTGCTATTTTTGAAAACATGCTACAACAAGCAAGAAAAGACGCCCAGGGATTAAAGTAGAAGAGTGGACCAAACGAGACATTCAAAAGGAGCTTGGGATGAAAAGTTCTGCTAAAGAATTTCATCATGTTTAGGTGAATGTGGAATTCAGCATACTGCAAAAAGTGTCAGGAAATATGAAAACACTTTTTTTGTTTGTGGAAATGTGGCTTTAGGAACATGGCACACTTCTCCAAGATTCCCGAATAAACATGAACATTCTAAAGTTGGCTGTTTTAGATTGTTTAGAAAACATAAACCAAGTGAACCGATGTGAATGAACATTCCAGAACAGTGAGAATGGGGAGGACATTTGAGGACAGTATGAATACAGTATGAATAAGGGTAAACATTCCAGAACATTAGGGATGAATGGGGCAAATGGGAGACAGGAAGAGTGAGTTAGAAAACTTTAGAATGATCTGAATGGAGGAAATGATTCTGTAGTAGGACAAATCAGGGGAAAATTTAGAACAGCTTCAAGATAGAGGTCCAGTAGTGTAACAACACTGCCCCATCAAAAAAAAATAAAAATTCCAAAATGCGACATTGGATGTATCATACTGGACGCCTCCAAATGATGGTGTATAGCATGTGCTTTCGGTGACTGGTCAAAGTACCATGGAAGTAAAAATGCCACAGACAGAAAACGCACTGCCTTATGAGAGATTCCATTTCCCTTCTCTTTTAACCCCAACAATATTGTGCATTTCAGTACTCTTACACAAAGCTGGCGAATAAGAAGAGTTCAGCTTTGTAGAAAACGGTGCCTCCCTTTATTTAACTTGAAGACAAGGCTATCAGCTACAACCCCAATTCCAATGAAGTTGGGACGTTGTGTAAAACATAAATCCTTTTCAACCTATATTCAATTGAATACACTACAAAGACAAGATATTTTATGTTCAAATGGATAAACTTTATTGTTTTTTGCAAATATTCACTCATTTTGAATTTGATGCCTGCAGCACATTCCAAAGAAGTTGGGACAGGGGCAATAAAAGACTGGGAAAGTTGAGGAATGCTCAAAAAAACACCTGTTTGGAACATTCCACAGGTAAACAGGTTAATTGGAAACAGGTGAGTGCCATCCCTGAAAGGCTTGGTCGCTCACAAGCAAGGATGGGGCGAGGTTCACCACTTTGTGAACAACTGTGTGAGCAAATAGTCCAACAGTTTAATAACAATGTTTATTAATGTGCAACTGCAAGGAATTTAGGGAATTCATCATCTACAGTCCATAATATCATCAAAAGATTCAGAGAATTCTGGATAAAGCTCTGCAAGTAAGCAGCAAGGCAGAAAACCAACACTGAATGCCCGTGACCTTCGATCCCTCAGGCGGCACTGCATTAACCGACATCATTCTGTAATGGATGTTACTACATGGGCTCAGGAACACTTCAGAAAACCACTGTCAGTGAACACAGTTCGTCGCTCCATCTACAAGTGCAAGTTAAAACTCATACAAAGCGAAAGCCATATATCAACACCACCCAGAAACGCTGCCAGCTTCTCTGGGCCCGAGCTCATCTGAGATGGACTGACGCAAAGTGGAAAAGTGTCCTGTGGTCTGACGAGTCCACATTTCAAATTGGTTTTGGAAATCATGGACAGCGTGTTCTCCGGGCCAAAGAGGAAAAGGACTGTCCAGATTGTTATCAGCGCAAAGTTCAAAAGCCAGCATCTCTGATGGTGTGGGGGGTGTGTTAGTGCCCATGGCATGGGTAACTTGCACATCTGTGAAGGCACCATTAATGCTGAAAGGTACATACAGGTTTTGGAGCAACATATGCTGCCATCTAATTTCATTGGAATTGGGGTTGTAAAATGGAGCTTGATTTGAGCCTTAATCCTCAGCTTCATGACAAGACTACCAAGATCCACAACGTTTTTGGTGATGGCTGTAATACAAGGAGAAGAAAAATGAAATATCTCGAAAGCACCTTTTGCAAGGCAGTGTGTTTTCTGTCATGTTGGGTGGAATTTGGTAAGTTAAATGAGCCCAATGTTCTAGCCAAATGCTGTTTGGCTGTTTGCTGTTTATCTTGTTGTCATTTGGTGCCTGTTGCATAATGCTAAGATAAACCTCCATGTGGTAATGATTAGCTCTAGGCTATTTGGGTTAATTTGGGGAAATTACATAGATCCTTATGAATCGGCCATTGGGATCACACACTTATTACATTACTGGACCTCCCCCAATAAAAGAGTTTTATGGAAGGTTTTCCTTTGCTTGACAGAGGAAGGAGCCTTTGAAGAATATTGTTATTGTCTACGAGGTGTGTCAATCGTAATTTTGTGAACAGTTAGTCAGCTACAACATAGTCCAGCTCAGCAAGATGGCATTTTAAACTGGAAAAGTTACACGGTGAATCAAACCTAAATTCAACTTGGATGGGATTTTCCAACATTCTGTAAAGTTTGTCCAACCTAGCAACAGTAGCTAAGAAATATAGTGCCAGTGGGTGGAGCATGAACAGGTTATGCTCTGAGTGAAAACACCTGCTGCTCCACTTCTCTCACTCTGCTTCCCCTCAGCCTGACCATCTACTACCCCCGCAAACCTCTCTCTGGGGCTTCTCTCTCTCCATCCTTTTCACACTCACTTTACCTTTCTTGTTCTCTCTGTCTCCCTCTCTCACACGCACACACACACGGGCCTCTGGCCGTAAGCCAGGTTGTTCTCTTTGCCTCAGGCAGAAAGAAGAGGAGACGTGCAGTGGGACAAAATTAATACTGACACACTGAGCTGAATTACACATGCTTCACTCTTCTCTTCTCTTCTCTTCTCTTCTCTTCTCTTCTCTTCTCTTCTCTTCTCTTCTCTTCTCTTCTCTTCTTTTCTCTTCTCTTCTCTTCTCTTAGTTATTGGCTGTGATGACCTAGCATGACTGCTGAGTGTTCTCACTTGTTCTCTGTCTCTCTCTTTCTCTCTCTCTCTGGTTCTCTGCTCTCTCTCTCTCTATCTCTCTCTCTCTCCCTCTCTCTCCCTCTCTCTCTCTCTCTCTCTCTCTCCCTCTCCCTCCCTCCCTCTCTGGCTCTCTGGTCTCTATGTGTCCCTCTCTGGGGACAGATAGAGTGGAGATGTTGAAGTATGGGCCATATGGCTGGAGGGTTGGGGAAATGTAGAGTTTTGATAGTACAAATAGCTGAATGTGTGTCTGTAGTGAGGTGTTTTTTTTTTGTTTGTTTGTTTTTTTTTAAACTGTGAGAGGATCTTCCTCAGCTCAGCGCTGGTCCAAAGCCAGAGTACATACTGTACAGGGCTCTGCGTGTGGGTATGCTTGTGTGCATGAGTTGCTTTACCTGAACTTTATGCGCAACACTCTCTTTTCTCTCGCTCTCTCTCTCTCGCTCTCTCTCTCTCGCTCTCTCTCTCTCTCTCTCGCTCTCTCTCTCTCTCTCTCTCTCTCTCTCTCTCTCTTTCTGTCTCTCTGATGTGATTTGGAGGTTGAATCGGATCACTCTGGCTGTGGGAGGTGTGTTATACACACAGCAGATGTTACTGACACATGCGGACACACCATGATTAATGAGAGGGTGTGTACGTGCATGTGTGTGTGTGTGTTGTTATGCTGCATTAGAATGTGAGTCAATAAGAAATGTGATGACAGTGGCAAATATGTCAATGATGGCAATGATGAAGATGATGATGATGATAACAATGATGACAGTTTGATGGTACCGTATTCTCTGCTCTGTGGTTTTTGCTAGAGGTTCTCAGTGATGTCCGAGTCCTATCAATATCGGCAGATAATTGCTCAAAAACATTGGCGTCAGTCAGATGTTTATATCTGAACAACATTTAAAATCAATTTTTAGTGATATTTATTGTACTCTGGAACAGCAGAACATTTGGGTGCTGCTGGACTACTTCACTGAAATATCCACATTTTATTCATTTTACTGCATTTGTAACCAATAGGTATTACAAATAACAAACAAGTGTTACAGACGTACAAAACTATTATCATTAATGCTAATCCAGGTGGATGTAGTTCTAAGTAGGGACTACATGTTTGTGTATTGGCATTGGCGGATTTTTGCATACATAAACAAAATATTGAATCTCAAATATTGAATCGGTCCACAATTCACAGATAGGTGTTAGGGTTGCACAATAATATCTGACTTATAATAATATCGATATCAAAAGTTGTTTAGATTTGACTGAAAGTCCAAGCCGATATTTGATGATGTGTTTGGTGATGTTTGATGATGTTTAAACGGCACTGGGCTTCTGTGGAAAAATATCTGTACTGTATTCATTTTACTGAATTTGTAAACGTTTGCAAATAAGTGTTAAGTGTTCCCTGTAATGCCTATCCAGGTGGATCTAGTCCGTTTCTGCATTTTATACATTTATATGTATCAGCATCAGCAGATGTGAAAAAGATTGATAAATTATCATCATCCTACAGTTCCCATTTCAGTGTTAGGGTTGGACTATGATTTTTTAAATGTTTATGTATCAGTATCAGCAGATATGTACTAAAGATATAGCCAATAAGTGTATTCCTAGCTTTTGGCAGATTTAATACTGATACTGATCCTGAGTTCATGCCAATGGATAAAAAGTCCTGCTTCAGATGACCTACATCTTCATTAGCAGTCATAATAGTACAATAAAAGGAGATTTATTTAAACAGTGAACAAATTCATTCATGCTACTATGTGTGTATGAGTGTATGTGTGTGTGTATCTGTGTGTGTGTGTGTGTGTGTGTGTGTGTGTGTGTGTGTATGAGTGTATGTGTGTGTGTATCTGTGTGTGTGTGTGTGTGTGTGTGTGAGGAGAATTAAAGGAGCCCCAGCAGAGTCACTGCTGGAGTCCCAGTCATCATCTGTGTAATACAGCACACACACACACACACACACGCACACTACCCAACCCCCCCATGGACACTGCAACCCATCGGCCAGCCCACCACGCACACACCCCTCCTCCTCTTGGCGCTGCACGTGGACCCTCCCCTCTCTGCTTCTGAATGCATTTATGGCAGTCAAAGTAAACAGAGAGAGAGAGAGAGAGAGACAAAAGAAAAAGGAAAAAGAGAAAGTGAAAGAAAAGGAGAGCAAACGAGTGCAGAAGCTTTAAGCCTGTAGAAGCACAGCTTGTGTAGCCTCTCATTAATGACGAGAGAGGAAGAACAGAGAAAAAAGGAAACTGAGGAGGAAGAAAGGAGAGACATAGAGAGAAAGAAAATAAAAAGGAAAAAAAGAAAAGAGAGAACATAAACGAGTGTGGAAGTGGAAGTGTAGCCTGCTTCAATCACAGCTTATATAGTCTCACATTAATGTAAGAAACTATGAGAGAGAGAGAGAGAGAGAGAGAGAGAGAGAGAGAGAGAGGAAGACAATAGTCAGAGAGAGATAAAAAGAGAAAGCGAGAGAGAGAAGGAGGGAGAGAGAGGAGTGCAGAAGCGCAAAGCCTGTTTTTAAGAAAAGCTTGTATAGTGTTCCATTCAGAAACACTGCATGAGAGAGAGAGAGAGAGAGAGAGAGAGAGAGAGAGAGAGAGAGGTGAAAAAGAGAGCAGTAACAAAGAAGAAGCAAGCGAGCGACATAAAGAGAGAGAGAAACGAGGGAAGACCCTGGCTGAGGACAAACGAGTGCAGAGAGCTGTGCCTGAGGCAGAGAGAGTGAGAGACTGAGCGAGTGAGCAAAAAGGGGGAAGGATCTCCCTGCACGCTTGAGTGTGTGTGTGTGGGTGAGGGTGTGTGTTTGTGTGTGCGTGTGTGTATGTGTGTGTGTTCTGCGCTCATTCTTCCTCTCTCCATGGCAAACTCCGGCTGCGTTCTTCTCTCCGGCTCGGGAATGTTCCCTCACTTCCCCGCAGCGTTCCTCTACCTGCCTGAGGTAAGGCATGCTTGTCCCCTCCATCCCTTCATCTTCCGCTCTTTCTCTTCCTTTCTCCCTTCTTTCTTTCCTTCTTTCTTTCTTTCATTTCTTCCTTTTCTCCTGTTTTATTCTGCTGTTTGTCTCTGAGAAAGTGAGAGATGCTCATGTCCATTCATCAGTTTGCCGTCCCTGGACTGGATGGGGGTCAGAAACTCTACTCATTTCTCTGTTTTTGCCATCTTTTGTTCTGCATTCATTCTTTTCTTGAGAATGCATCCATCTTAAGTTCACTAGAGAAGAGAAACCGTCATGCTTAAATGAGTTTTGGGACATTTCTCAGTGTTGTCGGAGTAGCTGGAACAGCTTTTTCCAGATTTGTTCTAGATCGTAAATAAAATATTGACTACAATATAGGAGACCGGTAGATCTGATGCTGTTCTTTATGTTTCTATGGTGCTTTATGTTTGTATCTATGCATTGTTTAGGGTTTATATTACGTATCAAACTGCATTAATACTGTAATAATGTAATTAATGGATTTTAGTCTGTAGTTTCAGAATTACAGCGTTTTTCGTGCTAGATGTGTTAGATGATGTTTTTTAAGTGCTTCTTCTGATACTACAGTACAGTATGAAATGATTTCATTCAGCTTGTAGTGGAAAGAGTTTTTAAAAATGTTTTATATATATATAAAAAATATATATATAATGTAGATAGATAGATAGATAGATAAAGATTGATTGATGTAAAACTTGTAGCTCATAGGTGTAAAGCTTGTAGCTCATATGTCTTACATCTTTTGAAGCTATGCTGTTTACATTGCCTCTCAATTTTTTTTTTTATTAATATTATTCATTCCTGCTCATGCTTTGTTTTTTTTTTCTATCACTACAGCACAGTAGTGTCCTCAGTCAGCTTTAAGCAGAGGAAGTTTCCTAAAAACAAACCATGGATTTAACAACTGGATTTCATGTGTTTTACACCTTACAAGCATTTCCTAACTGTAATGTCATTAAGGTCATTGTGAGTTGAAGAAGTGATCAGTATTGCTTTACTTTCTGCTGTAAAGTCATCCAGTTCCTCCACTACAGTGCTTTTATGTCCCAGCAGTGGCTGGTGTGCCAGCAGAGTATGTGATGGTGCAGTGTGTGAGCTTCATTTAGAGAGAGAGAGAGAGAGAGAGAGAGAGAGGTGGGGTTAGAGTGCATTACACTTCCTCCTTTTAAATCACACTCAAACATCAGGATAATGACCTGCTCTCCACCCAGCCATCTGTGCACAGGCACACACACAAACACACACACATACACACATACACACACACACACACACACACACACACACACACACACACACTATATACATATATATATATATATATATATATAGGTTTTTTTTTCTATTTCTTTTTCTCATTATGGCCTTGACTTGTCTTCTCACAGTAGAAGGATGACAGAAACACCTGTGGATTTTTTTCCAGAGGTGTGAACTTGAACTTGAGCCAGACTCGAGTCACAGACTGACAAATCATTTCTGTTACTGTGATTATGCTTGACTTATTTTGTTTTGAAAGAGAAATGAAGCATCAGAATTCAAGTTTGCCTCCTTAAGCTAGAAACAAACAAAGCATCAGTAGCATCAATAATCCTTCACTCAGGAATTAAATTCCAGTATTACTGGAGAAGCTAATAAGGTGAAATGACCATTTTCCTCACGCTTCTAAGATGGAAAGAAGATTAGAATAAGATGCCAACTTCACACATTCACCATCATCCTGCTGTCTATTCTGTAAACTTCATTCAGCTCAGTCATTTTGATTTCTTTGTTGCCTAAATTCAGTTCAAACTTTTGAACGGTACTAACATGCTGTCATTAAAAGGCTACATCACTGTTGCCATTAATGTTGAAATGGCCTTAAATTAGCTGAAGAATGCACACTTGAAAATTAGGACTAGGACTTGAATTGAGACATGCCGATACTGATCCGTGACTTGAATCGAGACTTGACTGTCGTAACTTTGGACAGGACTCGGAACTCAAGTATCAAGACATGAGACTTACTTGTTACTTGCAACTTAGGCTACATTTACGCAGCAGGTGAAAGTGGCCCAAATCCAATCTTTTCCTTCATATGTGATGCAGAGGTGTCATCTGTGGCATTGTAAACGGCAAAAAATGCATTGAATCCGACATTTTCAATTCTGATTTGAGACGCTTTCATATGTGGCACTGTAAACCGATAAGTATCCACTCTGTGGCAATGAGACTCAGTCTGAAAGGTTATGCAACTTTTACGTCAGTCCTACTTGACATTCGGTATTATGTCACGCTGCTGAGACTCATAAACATTTAGGCTGATGTTTCTGTACCAAAAAAGTTAGAAGAGACTCATCGCAAGCGCTCAGTGTTCGAAGAGATTTCAAATCAAATGGGCGAATGCAGCCAGAGGAGACAAAGGCTGCGGTGCCAAAAAAACGTTTAAAGAATCTGAGGACACAAACCAAAGAAGTGGCTGTTGCTGAATAATGTGCCCTTTTTGTGGTGAACTCGAACACACTGTGGGTGATGAGCCCAGCTGTCGCCCATTGGAACTTTATAATCACTCATGTGATGCTGGCGAAGACAATACTGAACCCTCTGGGAGTGACAGGCGTTCACTGGCCATCATGGTTGTTTACCTCTGGCTGAGCCACATGAAGTATTGTTCTTTTTGTGCATGCGGGTCAGTTTAGGTGATCTGTTCAGGCTGATGTCACAGATCACATTTAAAAGATAATGTGAACAGCCAAACAAAAACATTGTATTTGGTGAGAGTATCAGATTTGAGCCTCTTTCACCTGCTGTGTAAACGTAGCCTTAGTGATGTGTTCCTACCATTCATTTTTTTCCAATTTGAAGTAAGAGTGTAGCTTGATTTTTCCCCTCTCTCTTTAAGATAAACGCTTTAAGCGCTATTTATCTGATTGGGACAGTTTTGGTGGTCTACCAGGTCCTGCATGGTTGCAGTGGTTTAATTTTCACGTCTTTTAAAAACTTCTTTTCCCCCACTTGTTTTCCTTTGCCTTTCACCTTCATTATGCAAGATGATTGTGTTATATGTAATTACAAGACTAAATTGAAGAGCTTATAGTTAATGGCAAAAAAATTCAATAAATTGAATGGTGGCCTATATATACACATATGCATACACACGCAAACACACACTCACACACATACATGCATAGACATGCACACCACCCTCTGCTCACAACTGAGTAGGGTCAGCATGGCAATGGGCAGGTGTGAGCACCACATGCCCCGAGAAAGAGAGAGGCCAAACGGTTCCCCAGAGACCCGCCCTATTATTACTGTGTGTGTGTGTGTGTGTGTGTGGACCAGGCTTATGCCACGTTGTGGGGACCAAAACCTGTTTATACACACATTGTGGGGACCTTTCTTCCTTGTGGGGACCCCACAATATAAATCGTTACATTTTACGGTGTGGGAAAGGCTAATGTTAGGGTAAGTGTTAAGGTTAGGCTAGTAGTAGTGCTTGTTAAGGTTTGGGTAAGTGTCTGGGAAATGAATGGAAGTCTAAATGATTGCTCCACAATTCACAAGACTGTGTGTGTGTGTGTGTGTGCTGGTTTGTGCTGGTGTGTGTCAAAAAAGCATTCATTCATAAATCTCATTCATTCAGCATAATTTAATGCATTTCTTTCACTTTGACTATCAACGCCAATTAA